>NC_054379.1:120410140-120662640 GCF_017654675.1 Xenopus laevis
GCCAAACGTCATACAGTAGCAGTCTAAAACTGCAAACATCCCAGAAAATCCTACATATAGAAAATGTATGCAAATTTTAAAAGCGCTCAAAGAAGCACATTAAGTAAGTTTACATTCATTCATTGTTTGGGTTTAGATCCCTTTTAAGCAGAATCCCAATACTTATTATATATTTATACAAATTAAAAAATTCTTTACCCAACTGAAAAATTGCTCTCATTGGATGTATTTTTTCTGTTCATTTTTACATCCCCAATATGAGAGGTACTAAACGTGACTGGTAAGGCAGTGGCACCGCTATACTAGATAAAAATAACAAACCAAGAGAGACACATTTAATTATGCTTTTTAATATTCCTAATAATGAGGTCAATAGGGAAATCAATGAAGTTACAGAGGACATGAAACCCCACTGCTTAACAGTTCACAATAGAAGAAATTAAAATATGTAAGCTCACAGGCCACATTGTATAAATCTGTATTCTGCATGGCTTAGTTAAGATCTATGGCTTTAATATAGGGCTTTTATATAGTCAAATGTTTTATTTTCTAAGACTTGTTGATGATCTTATATTTTTGCAAAAAAAAACATATTTTTCCATATGCAGCAATCTATTTTTTCACTGGTGGATGGATTTCTAAATACTGATTTCCTATGTTTTTTTTTTTTTCCAATGACTGCTATTACATTTCCCTATAATAATCCAATGCCATACATAAGATAATGTGCAACTAGTATAGCAGCCCGGACACATAGAAGTGAGTTTGTTATTTTTCTGCATTAAGAAATGGCAGAAGAGCAGGAATATTTGCAGTCCTTCCCTCACACCTAAAGTTTGTGACAGTTAATTCATCAGTGGAGCTAATTTTGATAAAACGCTCTCACAATTACTGATGGCGTATCACATAGGGTGCCATATCACTTACAATATCATAGAAATGAATTGAAGCAGTGAGAGCTTTCGTGATACTGGCAAAGGCAATCAACTGTGAGTTTGCTGCTTTCATCTTTCAGCAAGCCATGCAATATTGATGCTGTGTTGACAATGCTGGATTTTTTTTGATTAAGGGGCATCTAACATTGCTATTGACTTTACATTTGGGTTTAGCCATATGATAGGAAATAAATAATAGGCTATTGACTGAATATCTGACTTTCTGAACGAATGGCTCTTTATTTAGATAGCATCTGGCTTTCCGTATGAGTTACACTCTATTTAGATCACATTTATTTTATGGCACAAACACAGTGAAGAAATCTTCTAATAGGTCATGTCTCTAAGAAAAATGTTTTTTGATCACATGATAATGGAAAAAAAATATACTTTGCTGAGCAGCACTATGCATTTCCTACTCCCAATCAATTTCCCCCAAAATTAAATATATCTTGTGCTTGTCCCCTACTATAATACTATTGTTAATTAAATTTCCCCACCCCCTCCCCATTGGGCTGAAAAGCTGCATTCAACTCCTCCCTTCAGCAATATCAAGTGGGGGGATTATTATCTGTTTAGTGACGCCCATTGACTTTAATGCATTTAAGCAAAAAAGGTGCGCGTATAATCATTGTCGCAGGTGTGCCCATTGAAAACATTAAAAAACGTGACAAATTTGCCCATCGCTAGTATTTACCTGTGTTTTATTTACAGCAGGATTTTGCAGGAAAATAATAAATATTTAACAGGGTTATTTCTTAGCTTACTCTTCTCACATGTACATGCTCACTTCTTGGGCAGAGAGCTTGCTTCTTGCCCCACCCCTTTTCAGGGCACAATTCATCAATCCCAACACCCGTACTGGCTTTTCCAGTCTCTGTTAGTGATGGGCGAATTTGCGCCGTTTTGCGAAGCGGTGCCGGCGTCTCGTTTTTGACGCCGGCGCCCGTTTTTGATGCCGCAACCTTTTTTTGACGCCGGTGCCAGTTTTTGACGCAGGCGAAAATTTTTTTGACGCCGGCGAATTTTTTCGTGCGAATTTTCATGGGCGTTTCGTAAATTTATTCGCTGGCGGCGAATCGCGCAAATTCGACCCCGAATTCGCGCCTGGCGAATAAATTCGCCCATCACTAGTCTCTGTAAACACTGCTCCTGTTATTCTTCACATTTGTTCTATTTTATAGAGCATTCTGGGTGAGATATATATTCCTTTTAGAGTTTTCCAGTTACTGTGCCACAATATATTCAGGTGAAATATTAGGCTGTAAGCACTGTAGGGCCTCCTCCCACCTGCAGCTCATGGATACCTTTTTCACAGCAGGGTGCAAAGTACAAACAACACAGTGAACTGCACTTTATTTTGCACTTTGTACCATGCCCTGCAAACATTAATGTGCCTACTCAGGGCTTTTCTTACTGCAGCTCTTGTAATTATAAGGAGGCTAGAATGTGTAGTTCCAACAGCTGGATACTGCACTGTACTTTTTGCCATGATTGTATTCTCATGTGTTATGCCATTGTGTTATCATTGTGTTATCACAGACTTTCTCTGTAATGCCCTTTAAGGAGAATTCAACCCTAACGTAAAAAAACCCCTACCCCCTACCCTACATAGACCACCCTCCCCCCCCCCAGCCGAAGTGTTACCCGGGCAAATGCCCCCAACGTTT
This sequence comes from Xenopus laevis, assembly GCF_017654675.1. Classification (NCBI taxonomy): domain Eukaryota; kingdom Metazoa; phylum Chordata; class Amphibia; order Anura; family Pipidae; genus Xenopus; species Xenopus laevis. Next base: position 120,412,746 of record NC_054379.1, read on the forward strand.
TATTTAGCCCTTGGTGCAGATTCAGGCATCGGAGTTCACGGGCGCCATCTTCAGTCACTTTAGTAATTTTTGGAACGAGCCCGGCGTGGCGCTGCATGCGCAATTGGAGCAATTTTCTGTGTAGGGACAACTGTGCATGCACCAAAACTCACGAAAATTGCTGAAGCGCCGGTCTCATTCCGAAGATTACAGAAGCGGCTGAAGATGGCGCCCATGAACTCCGATGCCTAATTGTGCACCAAGGGGTAAGTAAAATATTAGGGTTAACACTTAGGCTGGGGGGTATATGTAGGGTGGGGGGTAGGGGCTTTTTAACGTTAGGGTTGAATTCTCCTTTAAGAACACTACTTTGTGGAGCCCTACCAAGTATGGTCCCTGGGGCATATGCTTCTGCTTGAACCCTAATAAAAGACCATTGTGTGTCTACACCCATATATGTTCATCCTAATAGCCTTTAGGAGTTGTAACATTTCTCCTTTCATGCTGCAGGCTCTTCTGTCATTCAAAGACTCTTGTATTGCCAAAATAAAAATGTACTATTGGAATATTAAAAAAAAGCGATCAAAGCCATACATAATATAATATACAATGTTTTTGGTGTCTCATTATTTATTTGTGTGCATTCTGAAATACAATGCAAAGGTTTAAATCACTAGGCACAGATTAATCTAGAGACAAACAAATCTCTTCAATGGAAAAAATTTGACACAGACAATCCAAATAACAGATTCTGTGCTAAGCCATATATATCACTAAAATAGTTCATGAAATAATCCTTTGGAAGTAATTCATTGGCTGCTATTTTCTCAGAAATGGATTCTTGCCCAGGGTCACTAATAAGATGCTAAGAAAGATAAAAATACAAGCTGTGGCTGTGGTTTGAGTTAGTGCCTTTATCTCTGTAGCTCCGAATCTCATAATCATTTGAGCTGAAAAGAAATACTATCCAGCGCAGAAAGAAAAGAGTTGAAGCAATTTTTCATTTAAAAGATTTGGTGCCAAATTCAATACTAAGAAAGCAGCAAATCGAAATGTATTCTTCTGTTTAATCATATTGATATGAATATTTGGGCTGCCCTTTTAATAGCTGAGGGGATGGGATTTTCGGAGTTTGGATATCTAGCCATCCTAAGCACGTGTAATTGTCTAGTTGTGCAGAGTTGGATTTTCACTGTCATGCTAACACCCAAGGCATGTGACTAAAGTTCATATTTAGTGATGCACATTTAGTGATTCCTATTTTGGCTAATACAGTGTTCCACTTTTATGTGGATAACTATCACTAACAGGGTTACCCCTGTAAAACCCTCAAATCAGGAGTCCCACACTCTTTCTGTATGTCTGTGATATGAGGCCCACCTACTAGAGTGTCTTGGCACTCTTAAAGGGAGACTGGGTGTAACGGTTGGCACCCTGAATCTAGAACCAATGCCAAGCACCCTGGTCTCGGCTCGTGCTTTCGCCTGTAGCAGCCGCCTTTGGCCTCGGGAGGAGCCCTCAGCTACTCAGATGCCGCCAGGTCTTAAAATGAGAGGTGCAGGACGAAAGGTTCTAAACAAGCACAACTGTAAGCAAAGTTTTTTGGGCAGAAGGTCGTGGTACAAGGTGTAAGACAGAATCGTAGTCAGGACAGGCCGGGTCAAGGCAGGCAGAGAATAAGCTTAGTCAGGCAGGCAAGGGTCAAAACCGGAAGATCAATCAGAAGGGATTTTAGCAGAAGAGGTAGTCGGTAAACAGGCAAGGGTCAGGATCCAGAGGTCAGAATAGTCAAAAGCCAGGCAGGGGTCACAACAGGAATCAAACAGGTACTAAACAAATTAGCACAAGCTCAAAATAGCACCAGGCAGAAACTCCTATAACGGGCAAGGCCTGGAAGCCTTATTAGGCTATTTATACTTTTTGAATTTCTTGCCCTTGCAAGCTGACATCATTACGCCTTTAAATTAGTCAGCAGCTCGCTGCTGAGAATGTACGATTAACAACCACCCTCTGAATCCGATCCTGTAGCCAGTTTCCTTTCCATGTGCAAATGACTTTATAAGCCCAACAGACCTTAGTTTAGAAAGCAGTCGTTTGGCAAAATCCAAATAGATCACATCTACTGCCCCCCCCCCACTGTCCAGCATCTGACTTACCTCATCATAAAAAGCAATCAAATTTCTCAGACATGACCAATCCTTCATAAAGGAGCAAACATTTGTTTTTATACCACTATTTAAACATGCTACAATTGTTGAGATTATGCTGTTAAAGTGGACCTGTCACCCAGACAAAAAAAGCTGTATAATAAAAGTAATTTTATTAAACAGGTATTGGGCCCACTTTTATTTAACTTGTTCATTAATGACTTAGGGGAGGTTTTTGCAGTGTTTGCAGATGACACAAAACTATCCAGACCAATATATTCCATTCAGGATGTGGCCTCCTTGCAACACGATCTTGACAAACTGGCAATCTGGGCAGCTAAGTGGCAAATGAGATTCAATGTTGATAAATGTAAAGTCATGCACCTGGGATGTAAAAATATCCAAGCCACTTATACCCTTAATGGGACTGCACTAGGCAAATCCATTATGGAAAAGGACCTTGGAGTCCTTGTAGATGATAAACTTGGCTGTAGCAAGCAATGCCAGTCAGCAGCATCAAGGGCAAATAAGGTCTTGAATTGTATTAAAAGGGGCATTGATTCATGGGAGTTGGGGGTCATTCTTTCACTTTATAGAGCACTGGTAGGGCCCCATTTAGAATATACCGTACAGTTTTGGTCTCCAGTGCTCCAACAGGACATCATTGAATTAGAGAGGGTGCAGAAAGGGCAACTAAACTGGTAAAAGGTATGAAAAATCTTAGCTATGAGGAAAGACTGGCCAAATTGGGGATGTTCACGCGGGAGAAGAGGGGCTTAAGGAGTGATATGATAACTACTGTATGTATAAATATATAAGGGGATCATATAATAATATTTCTAATGCTTTATTTACCAGTAGGTCTTTCCAGCTGAAACAAGGTCACCCATTCTGATTAGAAGAAAAGAGGTTCAGTTTTTTACAGGGGGTTTTTTACAGTGAGAGCTGTGAAGATGTGGAATTTTCTCTCTGAATCAGTTGTACAGGCTGATACATTAGATAGCTTTAAGAAGGTGTTGAATGGCTTTTTAGCAAGTGAGGGAATACAGGGTTATGGGAAATAGCTCATAGTCCAAGTTGATCCAGGGACTAGTCCGATTGTCATCTTGGAGTCGGGAAGGAATTTTTCCCCCTCTGCGGCAAATTGGAGAGGCTTCAGATGGGGATTTTTGCCTTCCTCTGGATCAACTGGCAGTTAGGCAGGTTAAAATAGAGTTCAACGGTTGAACGTGATGGACGTGTGTCTTTTTTCAACCTAACTTACTATGATTAATTGAGCACTATGATTAATTGAGCATGTGACTCACGTCAGCTGTTTGAATACACTTTCAACTTTTTTCACAAGAAATGTTGCTGGTCTTTTTTGAAGTATATATACACATATATTATATGGTTTTTTTAATGTACTAGAACAAAAGAAACTTTCAGTCATGTAATTATTTCTAATACTGTACTTAATTTAGCTTGATATAGAATTAAAAGAAAAAATGGATAATTACAGTACCTTTAATTATAAAAAAGAATATCCATAAACAATAATGAAACATTAGATATTAAATCCAGAACATAATGTAGCTGTACAACAATGCATAAAGTCTCACTCGTGCCGCAATGAATACAGAGCATTAAAGAGCTGCTTTGTAAGGCCAGAGATTTTTTTTTATAATGCATTAAATGGAAAATGAAGGTTTCCATTAAAATGACATTGTTGCAAAGATAAAACCTCTTTCCTAGTTCTACTTCCAAACCAGTGATTTATTTCTTCCACTGAGCTGCAAATTACATTTTGTGTTTTAAGACAACAAACAAAATGGAAGCATAGAGCATTTCTCTCACTTTCAACAACATTAAATGTATGTACTAAATATCCGAAAACAGAGAAGCAGGTTTCCGTAATAGAATAAAATGAAAAAAATGCTTTGCTAGCATTATGGTGGACTACAGCTGAGCCACAGCACTGAGTTGGCCCATTTCTTTGTTAGATTTGATTGTGGCAGAGAAATCCACATAATACTGCTTTAGAAAATGGATGGCAGAGGGTCAGAGTCAATGTTCCTAGTCTTTATTAAACAAGAAGAAAGAGGGAAACAGGTAATGAGTTCTCACCTTTTTCTTCAACAATGACTTGCAGTTTAAAAAGAAGTTGCAACAAGGGAGTGACACAATGTGAAATGAGCAGAAAGTGTGTAATGATGTCTTGTATTCTGTCACTATTACAATGATTGCTTTACGTGGTACGGTATCTGTAGATGCTCATACACTACTAGAGTCCACAATGTCATGTCTGCTTGTATACCTGCCTATCAGGGCTTTCATTTTAGGAAATCAGTACATAAGACACAAAATAGAACTGGTCTGGAGAGTAACTTTAACCAACTCAGTTTAAACACACACAGGAAGAACTGGCAACAAATTGTTGTATTTTTTTTACCTGAGTCTCCAATAATACAGTGATGTTTGCTGCTGTACATCAAACTTAGCAGTGTACCCTTTTTATGGAGGTGAAGGGAAACTGTCACGGTAAAAAAAATCAGCACTGCATTATGTGCACTTATAGTTTGCCCTCTTTAAAGGCAAATAGTAGTAAATATGCTTTTTTTGCAAGTTTGTATTGTCATTATCTTCTCTTGACTACTCAATGGGGCAACAGCTGCAATGGTAGATGACAGCAGGTAAAGAAATGTGGCCCCTGAGTGGCAAATTGCAGATAAAGGGAGGCCTGAAGTGGCAGGACAATCCTGACCATGCATGGTTAAGTTAGTGGGTTTAGCTATTCTAGTGAAAGGGGTTGAGCCAGAGAGAATTTGAAACAGAAGCAAAAAGAAAGGGCATCCATTTTGTGGAGAGAGCAACAAGAGTACCTCCCCCCACTCTTTGTTCTTGGGCAAGCCGGACTATGTTAGTTATCACAAATTGTGGCCAGACTTGGTTGGGCATATGGTTGCCATCTGTCTGGTTTTGAACCGGACAGTCAGGTTTTTATACCTGCTGTCCGGTTCGAATATACCTGCATGGTTTTCAGAAGTCTTCCTGGATGTTTTGGCCAATTACGGACTGCCACGTCACAAGCCTGCCCCTCCAAGTCACAGACACATCGCTTTATGTCACATGCCCACCCCTTCGTGTCATCAGCCCCATCTCTGATGTCACAGGTACCACCCCCTGTCCAGATTCCTTATGTAGAAAAGGTGCCAACCCTAGTTGGGCACAGGTTAAGTTTATAGTGGAGTTGCATTAAGTCCTGGTTGGAGAATATCTAGTCAGTGCATAAATGTCACAGTGTAGGGGGGAGGGTCCCTGGCAATGATATTGACCCTTGTAAAGGCAGAAGGTGCACAGGTTTAGCATTCTGGAGGGTAATTACTTGCTTTAAGTTCCTCTCAAAGAGCGAAGGGCCTCTGGGAGGTGTTGTGGTTAGTTAATGGATGGTAAGTTTGGAAAACATGTAGACCCACCATGATGGAATATTTAAAGCGGCTGGTGGCTGGTAATGTGATTAGTGTACATCACATTGTAGTACCATTACCAGGGACTTAGGGTCAGATATTTAAATGTTATAATTATTATACCTTCTTATGGATACTCTATTGTTATTACTGTTCTTGTTTTGCAGTTCCATCTTATTATTATTTCTAGGGGTAGCAGGACCGGTATTTGTTGTTTCCACACGCCACACAGACAAATCCTTCCTAAACTTTAAGTTTGAAGCTTCCTTTGAAAGAGATACTAACTCACTGAACATATTTTATAGAGTTCAGGATTAGAGTGTTGTTAAAGTGCACAACAGATGTTTCTGTACTTGGGAACAATCACCAGACCAATCTGACTTCAATTAAAGGTAAAAATGCTACCCATCAACATGTCATAGGAACTGAATATTTTTTTTTTTACCAAATATCTTATATTGACGAAATCCAAATACTGAGCTGTATGAATTAATATTTTTTTAGTTCTTTCACAAGTGATGGATGTCTCTTTGCATTTCTGGTTTGTTTTCCTGGTGCTTTGGTGGCTGCGCAACCGTTATACAAATATGAAATATTATTTTAAATGGCAGTCATCCGATTACGTTAAATACAAAACCTCCAGGCCTATCAGATACTTGTACATCTCCGTTGAAATAAAATAATTTCCTCCTTTGTTATATTTGATTTATTATAGTGCCTAAAAACTCACCTTTTGAAAAATCATCCCCATAAATTAACTCTGCATAAAAATGACATTTTCTCACAGCTACATGGTTTGATAAACCCAGGACTCAATTTATTTTAGCAGCTATGTAGAAGTAAAACAAATCATGTTTTTTTTTTTCCTTTTTTTGCAGCCGTTTGTCAAGATTCGGGTTTTAAAAGTCAAATGTTTAAATGCTAAAAAAAAAAAAAAAATAAATACAAGAAAATAACTTCAGTATGGAATCATTTCACTTGATTGAATCAATAACTGTGTTTTGCCCCGAGGCTTTTAAGCATTGTTCTTGCTGGGAAAAAAAGATGCAAATCTCCAAAAAGCAGTGGAAAAAAATTATACCTGTAAAATCCATCCTGTCAGCCATGTCATTTAAACTACTGTGGCTGAAAGAGCTTACACTTGGCAATTTCACATTTCTCCTGAAGGAAGTACTAAAGAGCATTTAGCAAATGTATGGACTGAATGGGCAGAAACCATGAGCCAATTAGAAATCTATATTAAAAGTGATTTGAGGGAGAAGAGAATTATGTTCAACAAACAGTCATGTAATGATCCCACATTGTTCTACAATCCTATTGCGATTCAACCACAACATTATGATTTTGTCATTACCAAAGTAATTTATCACTTGGGAAATTAATTTAGTCTACAATTCTCTTTGATTGTTTCATGCTGTGCAACAACAGGTGTAAAATAATTTACTTATGAGCCCTGTGTGAAGAGTAATGTTACATCAAACCATATGAAGCCAAACGGTTTACCTGAAGTTGATGGATAATGAGGATGCTTCGTTGGCGTGGCTTCCTGGTATTATTTTAACTAAAAAAGTTCCCTTGGCATTTCCAAATCACAAGGCACCACTTCAGGGTTAGAGCAGAGGTTCTGAGAGATGTAACAAAAAGCTTGGAAGCATAAGTTAATTATTCATGGCTGTCCTTAATTATAGAAATGCTAAAATATTAACTGTGACCTTTATTTTCTGTTACAGAATTATATCAGCATCTTAACAATTAAAAATAACAGTACTCAATATTTTATGTTTTATTATGGTTTCAGCATTTTAATATTTAAATGTTCCTTTTGCGTCAGTAGCTGCTATTTTTGTTTTTCCATCTATAATTGACTTTTTTTTTTAATCTGTGTTTTCAAACCCTGAATATAATTCTAAAGGTTGTAATAATTATATAAGGCTCAATAGGTTTTCAAAGATCAAGTCCTTATCACTCCAAATATTATCACTTTTTTGATACCTTTGATTGATGAACATAGGTTTCAGGTGACTATATATGTAAAGATTTGCTTGTTAGGTAAGTTTGCCAAATAAGCAGATCGTTCACTGATATGTCCATCTTAAGGCTGATCTGATTGTTTGGCCCTTGGACCCAACCATCATCATATTTTCATATTTTCAATAATTGCAGGCTGTTGTGGAGAGCGCATCATCAATGCTATAATGTGTTCCTTGCCCTGAAGGGAAAATCAAACATGCCAAATGGATATCTGGCGATTTTCACTGGACCCATATACAGGAGAAGTAGCTGCCAACTTACTCTCGAGAGTGTATAGGCACCTTTCCAATTGTTGCCATTTTGTTGACGCATGTTAGCATTCCCACGGCTACATTACCATGATTTGTTTTATTTTTGCTGTTAACATGAAATTTGATTTTGACAACAACTATAATGGTGCAAACCTGGACCCCAACACAAAAAGATTAGTAATTAAAGGTACTGTTTTTTTAAACTAAAGAAAAAAAAAGTTAAAAATGTTAGGCACCACTATCGAATAGTCGAATAGACGAACAATTTTTAGTTTGAATCCTTCGATTCTAAGTCGTAGTCGAAGGTCGAAGTAGCCCATTCGATGGTCGAAGTAGCCCAAAAAACAATTCGAAATTCAAAGTCTTTTTACTTCGAATCCTTCACTCGAAGTTAGTGAATCGGCCCCTTAATGTTGCTCAAAGGGGCCTCAAATCAGGTGCTCATTTTTTAATTCCTGGTTTGTAGGGAAAACAGGCTACCAGTCCACATGGTGCTACCAAATAGTCAATGCCCTTATTTGGCACTCCCTATGAGCTTTATTCATGCTTCTGTTGCTCCCCAATAGGGATGGGTGAATTTTTTGTGCCTTGATTCGCTGCAAAAATGATGCCCATAGACTTGTATGGCGGCGTGCATAAAAAAATTTTGGCCGCGCAACATTTTTTTTGACACCCATAGACTTTAATGGGCTTTGGCGACATTTCACAGGCGCCAAATTTTTGGTGAAACTAAATATGTCAAATTCGCCCATCCCTACCCCCCCCCCCCAACTCTTTTAATGGTGAACCACATGTATATGTTAAAATAATGTTTAGAAGACTAGAAAATAATAGGGATTATAAATCTTAATGTAAGGCAAGGTATCGGAAACTCATTTAAAAAATTCTTTGTGGGAGGGACAGTAGAAACTATGGGATTTTAAGGTGTAAAAATGGGAATTAATGTATGGTTGAAACATAAGCTTTTATGCAGGTTCAGTCCCATGGCCCTCATCTTAAATATTCATTATGACAAATAATGGTCCCACTTCATATAAAAAGTTGCACAGCAGTGCTTAAGTTCAATGGCAGGTGGGGAAAATAGTAGGTCAATTTTCTCAGACATTGCCCTAAGGGTGAGCTTCACATATAACATGTGGTACATTTCTTTGCAATTTCCCCTTCCAATGGCCTTGTGTGTCAAGCCCTGGACTTCCACATTTGAAGGGGACTAAGCTATAGGTGAGAAACATTAAGGGCAAGTTATGTGATCAAATGACATTTGTGTTTGTTGTTATTAATGCAAGGACACGCGAGAGAGTGTTTAATCTGCATGTGCAAGTGTCCTAAAACCTGTCTTGGTTTTTGAAAAAAAAAAAGAATTTGTGGAAGAAAAATGTAGTACAAACAAAAAAAGTAATTTGATTACAACAAAAAGAGTGTTAACTGAATCAGCCTCCAAGGATCTAGGCAGTGAAAGCATGTTTCACTACCAGTAAGAGTACCAGTGCTTATTTATTTACACTCATCAGATAACGTTATCAGCACTCTTAACATGAGCTCATTCAGTTGGGTAGAAATGATGGGTGAACACTAAACGTCCAGGTATAAGTATAAATGTTCTTTTTTTTACAAAGACATACCTGATTCCACTGATTGAAGGGAACAATGATAGCTCCAACAAGCTATTTCCCAAGACCCCTTATGCTGAGCGTTTAATGCAACCTCCCCCTTAACCGTGTTCCATTGTAAAGTGATGAATTCTGGGACTTGATGTCCCTCTGCTTTTCAGAATATGTTCGCCACCCACTATGTAAAGCAGAGGCAATACACCACTTCTCATTCTCAATGGAACAAGGTGAGGGAGGGGTGACATTACAGTGAGACTCCAGAGGGGGTGGGGAAGTGGCAAACACAGACATGATATCATGGTTTCTGTTTAATTTATCACAGAAGCCATGTTCCAATATCTTGCACTGATGAGATCTATAAGGCTGAAACAGGCTGTCTGCAAGTTTGGAAATATGGCTCTGAACTATTAGGTTGTATCTGTGCTTTAAAACTGGTTCTGGATGCATAGTTGGTCAAAGGGACATAAAGTAGTGATTTGCATGTCTCCCCATACCCATAGGGGCATATTTATCAAGGGTTGAATTTCGAATTGAAAAAACGTCAAAATTAGAATTCAAAAAGACCAACCAAAATTGAGTCAAAGTTTTTTTGGTCGAATAGGTCCCTATTTGGCCAAATTCGAATCATAGGAATTGAAGGAATATCGCATTCGATCAAATTCGATTTGAAGTTTTTCCCCCACCAATTGACTCCAAGTAGGTTCTAGGAGGTCCCCCATAGGCTAAAACAGCAATTTCACAGGTTTTACATGGGGAATGGTCGAAGCAGAATTTTTAAAGAGATAGTACACGATAAATTTTGATATTTGCGTTTTTGCATTTTTTTTCAAATTCAAATCAAATTTGGACTTTCTCCTTAGTCGAAGTACACAAAAAATAGCTCAAAATTCAAATTTTTTTCATTTGAAAATTCACCTCGACCTTTGATGAATCTGCCCCATAATGTCTTATGTAAGAGTTAAACTCTCATTTTTGTTATTAAGGCAGTGCTATGTTTATGGCATGAGTCAAGTAAACACCTTCTGTTTTCAGAAGGCCTTATGCTACATGTTTTGCAAGTGAAGGGCTTTTTGACTCCTTTTAGCCTGTCTTACCCTAACCAGGCTAGCTTATTTGCTCCTTTTAATCTATGGAATCAGGTATGTTGTGTAGAAATAAAATACATTTATATTTCTTTGTGGCTGGTCAGTGTTTTTTATTCCTTTTCTACATAAGACCATCTGAATAAGCTCATGCCAAAAAGGGGGGGTATATTTTCCCTTTAATTGAGAAGGAAAGGCTAAAATTAAGCAAGCTTTATCAGAAAGGTCTATATAAATACACCAGTAAACCATCAAAGTAATGCTGCTCTGAGTCCCCTCAGCATTTCTTTCCTTTTATTGTGTACACATGGGCTTCTGTATTAGACTTCCTGTTTTCAGCATAAACCTACAGGGCTAGGGCTTGAGCATGCTCAGTTTGTTCCATTCTCCCTCTCCCCCTCCCTTTTCCCCTTCCCTCCTCCCCTCCCTGCTGTAATCTGAGCCCAGAGCCATGAGGGAGCAGGGAGAGACTCAGTCAGGAAGTTATGTCACACTAAGCTAATTGGCAGCTGCTATCCTAAACTAACAAAGAGAGCTTCTAGAGCTGTTTACTCATGTATGGTAAAGCATTCTGCAGAATAAATATAGTGTTCTATCTTGCACTATTGTGGCTAAGCTATTGGCAATAAACTGCCTTGTTATCTTTCCTTCTCCTTTAAGGCTGATGCACGGAACAAATTTCTAAGACCAGGACCTTACCTGAACCCGTATTTACCCACTTTGATCTGCTACCCTACCCGGACCCGCAACTGCCTTATCCGCAACCCGACCTGCAACTCGCCGACAACCATCAAACAGGAAGTGATGGTGCTGCGAACCGGAAGTGACATCATCAAAAGTGGGCGGGTACAGAAACAAGTTTTGTAAAACTTTAAAAGGAATAAAACATAGACAATATTACATTAGATAAGGGATTTAGATGAGACCCGCAACCTGAGCCGCAACCCGCAGATCGCAAATTACCTTATCAGAGATGGGTCATCCAGTCCCCTCTACCATTATTTAGCCAATATTTTCAATAAGACAATAATTATGCTAAAATTGCAACAATTATAAGGCCAATTATTCTATAATTATAGCTATCAAAAGTGTTATTGCTGTCTATGAAATGTTTGTATTGATAAATAAACACATTGCTAAAGAGTTATTCACATTTGGTTTTGCCCTGACTGGTGCATTTTTATCATCCCCCTCCTGTAAATATAAAAATATTTTCTGGTTTTGACATCAACCACATTAAACAGCGGCTGAGATGCTTATATAAATATAGGCAGTGCAGCAAAATATTGTAGAGATAAAACGTCTGTACTTTTTTGAAACTTTTATCATAGATAATAATTCTGCATTGGCGGTTAAAGTTTTTTCTGTTTAGCTAAGATTTATGTATTGTCTTAAATGAAGGCGAAATGTAGCTTTCATGATTGGATCTGCGTTTTTTTACAATGTTTCTGAAGACATGTTTTAAAATATGCAAATTGAAAAGAGAGAGTGAACACTTTCTTTATTGGCGACAGTCAAATAACATCACATCTAGTGGGAAATTAAGTAGAATAGGACACTTATTTTCAAGCAGAGATCAAGCAAGCAAGCTAATTAGTACACTGTGCCTTACAGTAAATTGCCTTCTATTGAGATAATTTTGTTTTGCTTGAATATGAGTAAAACATACACATTATAGATGACTGGTATCACACATTCTGAAAAATGTACTTGATACAATATATTAGGGAAACAAGACGAATATATTAACACGGCCAATTAAGCAGCCTTTTTCAAATCTTGACTCTTTATAATTAGACTAATAGAAAGTTGCTTCACATAATCAGGTCTAAATAATTTTTAAAAGTAATGCAAAAATGAGCAAAAACTATAAGAACTCCTGGGTCATCTGCAGAACAGCCAGAAGAATTCTGAGCGATGGAACAAGAAAGGGAACCTGAAAAAAAGCAAAATGATGGATGATGACACTGTCCGATGAAACCTATATTAGTATAAACAGTATATGAGTATATGAGCTTGCAGAGGTACCCTCTTTCTAACAGAGCTTTGTCCATGCTTTTATAGATGCTTTTATAGATACTTTTGTTTGGATAAAAATACTATTAAAGACATGGAAAACATTTCAGACCAAGGCTGTGTATTAGTGTTACATGACAACTACATTGATAAATCAATGAAAGCTTTTATTATATTATATTACCATTATATTGGGTTTTATAACTAATTCTAAAATGATTAAATGATTAGCCCCAAGATGTACAACAACATTCAGCTCTCAAGAAAGCGTAAGCCAACTTGGCATCTCCTTGGATTGGATCACCTTATTTCTAATAAAATCCAGGGTTGTTTTAAAAATTCCAGAGTGTTTGGCCAGAATCCCAAGGTCAAGCCATCCAGACTAACCTTTAGGGCAGGGGCAGACGAGAAGATTCAAGGAGATTAGTCGCTCGGTGACAAATCGCCCCTCTTTAATTTCCCCAAACTGCCTCCCCGCCGGCTAGAATCTAAATCGGCAGCGGAGTGGCACTCCAAGCACTTCATAAATGAAAAATTGGGTGAAGACTGCGCTGTTAACAAGAAGTTTCTATGGGGAGAGCAGCACCAAAAATAGTGGATCCACACTTCCACTTTCGGTAAAAATGATCAGCAAAAAGGTGCGCTAATATCCTTATTGCGCCTTATACATACACCTGAAAGGAAAAAGACTATATATGGAGTAGTACGTTCAGCACTTGTTAAAATTATCTCAGATGTTAGAACTACTCACAATATAGGTCATCAAGCAGAAGCGTATAGAATGCTTTCTTGTAGCAGGATATATACGGTGTAAAGCTGTGCGGTAGTTCTAGAAGGAAGAAAGGCTACAGATGGTGAAGAATCATCGGGAATCCAACACAGACCCTGCGGGTCCTAAAAACTTACCAAACGGCAGCAGAGTGAAGCGTTGAAAGGACCGCAAAGAAGCCGCTCGATGTTAGCGTGTTTTCTTAGACGCTGTTAAACACCGGTCTTTAAGTGAAGGCAGCCTCGCTGATGTGATCCACGTCCTCGATCGATACCGTATACCTTTTTTTTCCTCTCACAGTTAGTCAGGTCACCTCCGGTGCAGTATAAAGTTTAGATAAGTAATTCAAGGGGAGAGTGATTCTATATCAAATTTTTATTTCAGTAATATACATGGCCCAACGCGTTTCATATCCTACGATACTTCCTCAGGGGCATCACGAATTTTAACAAGTGCTGAACGTACTACTCCATATATAGTCTTTTTCCTTTCAGGTGTATGTATAAGGCGCAATAAGGATATTAGTGCACCTTTTTGCTGATCACTCCAAGCACTTCGTTTTCCGAAGTTGCCCGAAGCTTCATTTTCTCTAAAACCACAAATGTAATTTCATTTATTAGAGGGGTGGTCGCCTTTACGTTAACTTTAAGGGGCACATTTACTAAGCTCGAGTGAAGGATTAGAATAAAAAGAACTTCGAATTTCGAAGTATTTTTTTGGCTACTTCGACCATCAAATTGGCTACTTCGACTACGACTTCGATTTCGAATCGAATGATTCAAACTAAAAATCGTTCGACTATTCGACCATTCGATAGTCGAAGTACTGTCTCTTTAATAAAAATTTTGACCACCTACTTCGCCACCTAAAACCTACCGAGCACCAATGTTAGCCTATGGGGAAGGTCCCCATAGCCTTTCCTAGCAATTTCTGATCGAAGGAAAATCGTTCGATCGATGGATTAAAATCCTTTGAATCTTTAATCGTTCGATCTAACGATTTTTCCTTTGACCGTTCGATATTCGAAGTCGAAGGATTTAACTTCGATGGTCGAATATCGAGGGTTAATTAACCCTCGATATTCGACCCATAGTAAATGTGCCCCTAAGTGTGTTATAGAATGGCTAATTCTAAGAAACTTTTCAACTGGCCTTCATTTTTTCTTTTTAATGTTTTTTTAGCTTTCTAGCTTTCAAATGGGAGTCACTGACACCATCTACAAAACAAATGATCTGTAAAACTGGAAAATGGATTGTTATTGTTACTTGTTACTTATTTGATTACTCGTTTTTCTATTCAGGCCCTCTCCTATTCATAATTCAGTGTTTTATTCAAATCAATGCATGGTTGCTAGGGTAATTTGGACCCAAGCAATCAGATTGCTGAAACTGCAAACTGGAGAGCTTCTGAATAAAAATGTAAATAGCTGAAGATCGCAAATAAAAAAAAATCAAAACCAGTTGCAAATTGTCTCAGAATATCATCATAGTAAAATTTCCTTTAAAGGTAAGCAGCTCCTTTAAAAGATCCAAATATAAAAAGCACAAATGAAAAAAAAATTCTTAACGATCCATATAAGAATATGAACATATAGAAGACCTCTACAAATTCGAGATTTTTTGGCCAATTACTAGACAAAAATCTGAAAACCTCTAAAAGTCCAGATTAAAAATGGACAAACAGGATAAACAAAAACTGACTTGACTTGTATTTGAATTGTATTTGAATGTTAGTAAATAGTCCACTTTATTGCAAAATGTTATGGTCTGAACAGTTCAGAGTATTAGGACGATTGCAGTTTGAGAATATATGTATAACTACTTTGGCCAGCCATTCACAGTGCACAGTACTTTCACCATTCCATGAGGGAACGGTCTGGCACATCAGCAGTGGTTGACAATATCCTGGCAGATTTTGTGTTATGTGTTGTCTTATGATATCACCAGAGCTTGCCAGATTAGGTCTAGGGTGAGTTCTGAATGAGCATTCGGCATGTGCAAAATATGCTGCTAAATGCCGCTGTATGCAGCTAGGATTAGCTTTGGTTCTTTCTGCATCTGTCTTTGCTTTGTACATTTTCCCCAAAGAGAAGTTTGTGACTTGATTCTAAAGCATCTTCTGCCCTTGGTGGTGTAGACCAGACCTTTTTGTAAACCAGAATATTATCTAACTTTGTAAATGTTAAACATGACTCTATTTCTGAGCATACTTATCCTCGTACTATTGTTAATTATATTTTCCATAACATTCTAGTTTATTCAGTAGACAGAGGCAAAACATGTATATGCATCTCTAAACCCTTCAATGGGGTAAGAGCAGTAGCCCTAAAGAATATGAAGGATAATTTTTATAATGTTTATTCCACTCCTCCACCAGACTACATATTTTGTCACGGGTAAAGGTATTCATTTCTCTGATGTGTTTTATCTGAATGAGGCAGAGTTGGGTGAAGAGAGATATAAATAATAGTTGAGGTGCACAGAAGGACCCATGACAAACACCATACTTTTGTTGAGCTTCTCATGTATAGGCCTAATGTTAAAGGGGTGGTTCACCTTTAACTGGACTTTTAGTATGTTATAGAATGGCTATTTCTAAGCAACTTCAATTGGCCTTCATTATTTATAGTTTTTTAATAATTTGCCTTTTTCTTCTAACTCTTTCCAGCTTTCAAATGGGGGTCACTGACCCCATCTAAAAACAAATGCTCTGTAAAACTACACATTCATTGTTATTGCTACTTTTAATTACTCCTCTTTCTATTCAGGTCCTCTTCTATTCACCGTCCAGTCTCTTATTCAAATGAATGCATTGTCATTTGGACCCTAGCAACCAGATTGCTGAGATTGCAAACTGGAGAGCTGCTGAATAAAAAGCTAAATAGTTGAAAAACCACAAATAATAAAAAATTAAGACCAATTGCAAATTGGCTCAGAATATCCTAAAAGTTATCTTAAAGGTTAACAACCTCTTTAAAGGGGGATTTTTTTTAAGAAAAAACTCGATTGGAAACAAACTTGAATCGGTGAATTCAAGGTGAATAACCCAAAAACTCAAATAGATTTTTCTATGGGAAAAACTTGAATTGCTCAAATTGATTATGTTTTCAAGCCAAACCCACTGAAAAATACTCAAACATCATGAAGGCTATTAATATTTTCAAATGGTTCAAGGGGCCTCTGCCATTGACTTCCACATGATGTCGACGGGTATTGGGTATGGGTATTGGCTGGAATATTTTCGGATTTGAGCTATTTCCAGCTTTGGGGTATAATACATCTCGAAAAAGTTCATTTTCCAAAAACTCAAAAATTCACGTTTTTTTAAGGTTAAATACAACTCGACCTTTAATAAATCTGCCCCAAAATGTTGCCAATTTTTTGGAGATGATGGATAGCTTTTTCAGTCACCTCTTTATGAATGGCTTCACTTACATAAACCAACAAAAGTTCAGAGAATTTTTCAACGTGTGGAAAAGTTACAATCATTTGTGAAGACATGCAGAGTTTTAAAATGGATACAGAATTTAAAAGCTTTGATGCTACTATATGCATCTATACATGCACCTTTGCAACTCGTGTCTTCTCGCAGCAGATCCTTTTCAATTCCTGCATATTGGACCTTATAGACTGTTTGCCTGCACAAGTGGAGCAATAGGAATACTTACAGGGGCTTAATAATAACCACTGGGCAAATTTGCACCTGGGCACCCATAACTCATGGCAATCAATCAGATGTTTATTTTCATTGTTCCAGTAAGAATGAATATGCTGGAACTCTGGGTAAAGTGAGTATGTTTGGAGTCTGAGTGGAGTAGGGTGCTAATATGGTACAATCAGTAGAAATGGCTAATTCCTAGTTGAAGTTTCTTTACTTAGTTAGATTGTTAGAACTTTGCAGAGGGTGCACACACACATTCCTAATATTGTGCCATTTGCTTTGAAATTCTGTCTAATGACTGCTGGGTCAGTATCCTGAATCATTTTGAATAACACCCATAACAATCACGGAACAATATAAAAATGTCATACAGAGGTCTGTAATTGAATGGAAAAAGTAGCTGAATAGGCCCGGCTCTTGCTTATGAGCACAATGACCATTACTATTGAATCATTTCCTAGTGTTCATTATTCTGAGGGGAAAAAAAAGCCTCGCAATCGAACTTCTTCTCGATAACTATAAGTCTTTCCTGCAACTTAACGTGGGACATGGATATGGTGAAAAAAGGAAGAAGTCATTTAGAGCACGGGGCAGTTCTCATCCATTGTTCAAATGTGCCCATGTTCACCAGAGGTTGTGATGATCCCATTAACTGTTTTATTGCAAGACAATTCAATTAACATGTAATATAAATGATGTCGACACAGTACTGTACCCAGTGGAGATGTGAAGTAACTAGATTGTGATTCGTAACATTTAAAAACCTTTTTATGCCTGCAATTACTATGTCAGCAAACGATCTCCACGTTAATGGCTGACCTGGCATGTTATTAAAACTCTGCTTTTCAGCAGCGTAGGAAAATGTTCTGGGAAATTGCAATCTGAGTTAATCAACAGGGTTTTAGTCTGGCATATGAAACTAATGGGATCTGCAGCTGATAGGAGGATTTCATGCGATAAAAAGAATGCAGATTTTTAGGTTCTGTTTTCTGTTAAACAAAGACATTCTGGAGCAGTAGGGTACTAAAGGTTTAGTCTTAAAGTTGAAGATTTATTTATTCTGATAATCTGAAAAATAATAACAACAGAAATAAATAGAGACTAAGTAGGACCATGATGCATGTACTTACTGTTTCCATGTGGGATTTTATAGAAAAATAATGAATAGCCCTAGTTGATATTGTACAGTATATTTAGTAGGGATGCACCAAATCCACTATTAGGGATTCAGCTGAATCCCCATATCCTTTGTGAAAGATTTGGCCAAATACCGAACCCAATTCTAATCTGCATATGCAAATTAAGGGCAGGAAAGGAAAAAGTGTGATTTTTTTTTTTACTTTTGTGATGAAAAGTCACGTTATTTTTCCACATTGCTCCTAATTTACATATGCAAATTATCATTCGGATTCAGTTCGGCCAACTACAAAGATTTGGCCGAATCCGGATCCTGTTGTAAAAGGCCGAATCCCGAACTTGATCCAGGATTTGGTGCATCCCTAATATTTAGAAAGTTAGGGATTTTTGATAGTACAGGTATGGGACCTGTTATACAGAATGCACAGAACCTGTTTTTTTTTTAGATAAGGGGTTTTTTCTGTATTTTGGATCGCCATACCTTAAGTCTACTAAAAACATTTGAACATTGTTCAACTTTAAATAAACTTTTAGTATGATGTAGCATGTGATATTCTCAGATAATCTGCAATTGTTTTTTTTTATTATTATTTGTGGTTTTTCAGTTATTTAGCTTTTTATTCAGCAGTTCTGCAATCTGCAATTTGAGCAATGTGGTTGCTAGGTTCCACATTACCCTAGCAACCATGCATCGATTTGAATAAGTGACTGCAATATGAATAGGAGAGGGCCTTCATTGAAAGATGAGTAGTGAAAAGCACATTTATAGCCTTACAGAGCTTTTGTTTTTTTACATGGGGTCAGTGACCCCCACTTAAAAGCAGGGAAAATCAGAAGAAGAAGGCAAATAATTAAAAACTATAAAGAAAAAAAAATGATGACGACCGGTTGAAAAGTTGCTTAAAATTGGCCATTCTATAACATACAAAAAGTTAACTTAAAGGTGAACCACCCTAGGATTGTTTTGTTTCCAGTATGAATAATTTATATCTTAGTTGGCAACAAGTACACAGTACTGTTTTGTAATTGAAAGTAAATATAACAACTGGTCTGACTTACCGCTAAATCCTGTGGTTCAACTGGCAAGGTCCAATAATACATTCACTGTGGAAATCCCTTGACATCTCAAGTCACATACAATAGAGGAAAATGGAATGGAGCGCCACAACACAGGATAGTTTTAAAAACGTGTATGTGATGAAACTGGGACATAAGGAGAAACAGAGGACCATAAAACAGCAGGAGGTAATAAACCTGCACAGAGCCTGCAATGTCTTATTCCCCCCACCTTAAAACACACAAAAGAAATATAAATTGTCACAGTGTTTATTTATTTATCCACTTGGAAGCTCTGAAATAAATAATGGAAGCGCGGAGGGACTTTGAAGCGAATCGCTTGCACAATTCCCTCCATGCTTAACTCACCCTGCAGGTCCGGGCCATCTTGGCCCCCTTCTATTCTGGTGTAGGATGGTTCCTGCATACGCTCCTGAGGGAGTCAAGATCACACCGGAGCAGCATCCCTCCCCCTTCCCTTGGTATTTGAAGCTTGCACTGGAAGGTTTTGTATTGGTTATTACAGTTTAAAAAAAAAAAAAAAATCAGCCTATGTACATGTATACATACTACAGTAGGTATCGGGTTTTGCATATGTACCGTCATTTGTTAAAAGTGGGGTTAAATATGTTAGTTTGAATGTCACAGCAGTTGGCGGGGATAGTCCTTGGCCTCATAATGTTGGGTTTGTAGTCCGGTTTATTTTACATGCCCACTTCTTTAACAGTGGCCAGCATTGGGATTAAAATACAGCTATAATGTGTTATCACTTGTTATGTTAAAGGGGATCTATGGTCGAAATCTATAATCTTTTCTAGGCTTTGGGGAATGATTATAAGGCTATTTGTAATTGCAATGCATTATTTTTTTTTTACGGTTTTGATGCTATAATAGCAGTTACCTTGCCTGTCAGTGTATTCCCCCAGAATCTGCTCAGTTCACTTGTAAAGAAAACCTTTCCCACACAAGGTTATGTCTCTGTGTATTTTGTGTCAGTCCTCAGTAACAGGTAAGAGGGAGGGAATCAGCCTCCACAGTCTTAAAAGACACACAGCATACACCGCGTTATAATTACAGAATTTTTTTTAATTATTTGATTAAAATGCAGTCTGTGGGAGGTGGCCTTCCCATGATTTAGGGCTCTTACACATGAGCGTTCCGACCTGCGCTCCCCTGCGTTCCGTTTTTTGGCGTTCAGCCGCAGGGGAGCGCAGGAATAGACGCAAGTCATTATTTGAAATGGGGCTGTACTCACTCAGGCGCGTGTAGGCACCGAACGCAGGAAAAATGCAGCATGTTGCGTCTGAACCTGCGTTCGGCGCCTACACGCGCCTGAGTGAGTACAGCCCCATTTCAAATAATGACTTGCGTCTATTCCTGCGCTCCCCTGCGGCTGAACGCCAAAAAACGGAACGCAGGGGAGCGCAGGTCGGAACGCTCATGTGTAAGAGCCCTTAGAGCTTTCTGGATAATGGGTTTGCAGATAATGGACCCATACCTGTAGTAATAAAATATGTAGCACAAAAGAGACTTGTTTATGCTCAGCAGGGCAGGGAGCAAAGTGCAAAAAACATTCTGAGCCACCGTGTTTTTTACAATTTGCCCCCTGTCCTGCAGTAAGCAATCACAGACACAAGTCCTTGTACTGCAGAATAAAGTATATCAGGTGAATACAGCACTGCCTGCATTTGTCAATGCTGTATTTATGAGAAACAGGCTGGAACTGTACTCCATGCTTGCACTGTACACCACACTTTTAATCCGACACAATGAGCGGAGTGCAGCTTTGCCCCGGATGCCCAATAAGTAGCACAATTACTTGCTCTCACACTTGTCTTAGGGGCAGACTTATCAAGGGTCGAATTCCTAAGTGATGGGAGTTTTTTGGAACTCCATAACTTAGAAATTCGAATTAAAAAAGACCAATCGAAATTTATCAAAAAAATCAACATTTTTTTTAGGGAATTTATTCAAACCTAAGTAAATGTGCCCCTAAATGTCACAGTATGAGGCTGATTATCAATTAATATGGATAATTACTAGTTGGCAGCACAGAAACCAGTGCAATTAGCATCAGAATTTAATAATCAAGTTGTAGCATCAGCTTATATTACAGACCAACCTCATTTTCTGCTTGATAATTTGTGACGGCCCCTAAGTTTAGCTTCTCAACAGCTGCTCAGAGCCTACTGAGCATGTGAATGTCACAGACACTTTCCAAGATGGTGACCCCCTGTGACAAGTTGGAAGTCCTGGATCATTGCTACTATTGAGAAGCTGAAACTTTAGGCTGATACAATAAGTTCATTATATAAAATATGGCATTTTTAGCCCTATTCATTCATAGGATTTAGTTCTCCATAAAAGTCTGCTAAAAACATTTACAGGGTTGTTTTGCCATCAGTATGGATTTATGCAGCTTAGTTGGGATCAAGTATAAAGTACTCTTTATTATTCCAAATAATATTGGAATCATTTTCAAAAAATATCATTTTTTTTTCTTAAAATGCACTTTTATGGGAGATGGCCTTCCTATGATTTGGAGCTTTCTGGATAAAGGATCCCATATCTATAAATTTTGGATGCCAGTGATTTTTCACCCTAATAAGAAACAAGAACATTTCTAATTATATTGAGTAAGTTTATAAACAAAAAAAAAAACCCTAGTTTACTCAATTTGGAATTCAGTTCTGCTTCTGAAATAATCAGGTCACTCTTCATTATCTCTCTCCCTACATGAAGCCAATTTTTTTCCCAATGAACAGTTAACCCAAATACATCACCTAAGCAATTCGAGACAGGTCCAATGATTTCACCTTAATGTCCTTTAAAAGAAAAAGAAAGAAGTGCACCACAAAGTCTGCATGCGGAGATAGAAATGGGTTGCTGAGAAGCGAAAAGTACCCTAAATATTATTATTTATGGCAATTCATTTTTTAAAATATTAGATGTAGAGATTCTCTTATTTTTATGCAATGAAGTTTATAAACTCTATACATTTTTCTTGAAAATAGTTTCCCTTTACATTCATACAACTTTGTTATACAACAGACAAAGCAAGCATATCACAGTGTATATCAACAGCAATAACCCATATATAGTAGGTTATATATAGATGGTCAGTACCATAGCTTGGGATACGTCAGGGGATAGAGGGATATGCCCTCTGCACTATCACTACACACGTGGTACCCTGGGTGTGTGGCTTAGCAACTGCAGTACTGTTGTAGGACCTGTTATCCCATACCTCCCAAATGTCCCATTTTCAGCGGGACAGTCCCTCTTTTGACAGCTAAACCCACAATCCCATGTTTGTACTGGAAAGTCTTGATTTTCTCTGCACTGAACAGCCAGAAAAAGACACAATGACACATTATAAGACACAACTTAATTGCGAATTAATAAGACACAACTTAATTAACAAAAGACACAACTTAATTGGCTTTTGGCAGAGAGCCCAAAACAGCCATGAGGAGCAGATAAGATACTTTTGTAGCAATTTTGAGATAAGCATATAAGTAATTGTAAGTAATTTTCCCTTGGGAAAAGTTAGACTTGCAGCTTAAAGGGCAATTCATCTTCAATAGCAAAACTGAAATAACTGAACAAAAAACCACAGAAATATGTTCAAACTTTCATAACCTGTCAACTTTTGTAAAATGAAATGGGCGTGGCCAAACAGTTTCTGTCTCTCTTTTTAATCCCAAATAGTTGGGAGGTATGTGTTATCCAGAACTGCTTGGGTTTTCCAGATAACGGATATTTCTGTCATTTGCAACTACATACTGTAAGCCTGCTAAAATAAATTAAAATAAACCCAACAAGATTGTTTTGCCTCCAATAAGGATTAATTATATTAGATTGGTTTTTAAGGGTTAATAAGAATTTGGAGGAAAGCTAGGAGAAACTCTCCATGTCCTTAAAAGGGAATATGTGCAGGCATTCACATATATTTATGTTTAAACTCTAAACATATTTCTAAGGTATATACAGTACATATTCAGTTTAGGCTATATACAAAAGTACCAATCAGGCTGGCTATACCACGTTAATACCATCTAGCCAATGATTTTAAAATATGTTAATTTGGAACTTTGTGGAAATGGTATAAATATATATATATATATATATATATATATATATATATATATATATATATATATATATATATATATATATATATATATATATATATACTGTATATATATATATATATGTCTTAAAATTGTATTCAGGATCAGCAATTCTTTTTTTATTGCTGGTCTAGTCATGTGTAATAAATTTACTTTGTCTAAAAGAGTGGTGTTTTCTTCAAGAGTCTTACAGGGTCAAGCATACGGTAATGCTCTAGTATTATAGAAAAAAAAGAAATAATTTTTAAACATTATAATTATTTGTTGAAAATGGAGTCTATTTCTGGATCCCGGGTTTCTGGATAATGGATGCCATAACTGCACTGCCCTCACTATAATGTCTCAGTTTTACCTATCCCTATCTGCCCAAGGGACTTAGATGTACAATACAACAATGGATTTAGCGGTAGCACATTTCACATTCTTGGGGACCCCGGCATTATCTTGGACTCCTCCAGGACTTGCGATTAGTCAGGTTTCCCATCCCAAGAAAACATAACAAAAATCCATCGAGACAGGCAGGATCTGATGTTCTTGCTCTTTTTTTTTCTCCCTTTTTTTTTGCTTGAGGCGCTGGTGCTACAGCTTGTTCTGTACTAGTACTAATTCTGCACTGTACATTTCAAATGTGTCCCATAAGACAGAACTGCAGCAAAATGCTTACACAAATACTGTATCTATAAAATCATGTCCAACCACCAAGTAAGAGTCTAAATTTAGAATAAGAAGCTTTTTCATCAAAGCTGTTAAATAGCCAGTGTTTTTGATAAATGATGCGTGCCAAGCATACATGTAATATTTGTTTGGTTTCTCTATAATGTACAGTATGAAAATGGTAACATATAAGGTGCAATGCCATTAAATTGTGTTCAATAAAAAGCAATCTCCTTTTCTTTATAGGACGTTAATAATGCACACATACAGCCTAAAATCTATATAGCAGCATCTTCACATAGCACATTTACAACTGCTAATTCTTTTTGTATACTAAAATGCAAGATAACAGGCCACCAAAAGTGTAAACAATACCTTGATACCACGTACCATATAACCTGCTAGTGAGACCATTTCTAAGAGCAGCAGAGGTGTAGATCCGCAATTCGCGCTGGCAAATAAACGGCCATGAAAAAATGGTTGGTGAAAATTCGCCGGCGTCAAAAACGGATGCTGGCGTCAAAACGAGATGCTGGCTCTGTTTCGCAAATATTTCGCCGTTTCACGAAATTCACTGGAAATTCGTGAATTTTTTGGCGAAGCAAAACGCCACAAATTCCCCAAACACTATTGGTAGTAAAGAGTTTGCTGAACAGAGTTGCTGGGTACAAAGCAACGGCGCATAACATGCCAAAGAGTTGCAAAACCTCATTAGAAAAATGTATAGCTGAATAAAACTGCTTGGTACCAAAAAGATTTAAGGGGTCATTTGCAGAGAGCATGGAGGGTGCAAAGTGCAAACATAAGCTGCAAAGCTCTTCACTGCTGCATAACTCCATTTTGGAGACCTGTGTGTGACTATCGATGCTGTGCTACATGGGCTACGAATTTCTATTCTCATAAGGGGGCAGCAGGGGAAGTCATTCACAGGGTCAATGGGGTAGCAGTGATATAGGTAATCAAGACATTTTGTGATAGCCTTATGCGTTTCATGTTTAACAAACACTTACGCTCAATGATTTAGGGGGGTATTTAAACTCTAAAAATTTTTATTGAAATAAAGTGGACCTAACTCCCACCCACCAATGTACCTAATTTAGCCAAAAATAAGTTGGTGAGGGAAAAGTCTTGATAAAATAGTGCAACAATTTGAATCACACAACTTTTTCGAATTTGTCGCAAACATCATACTACTTTTTCGAGTTGTTATCTGATAACCGCAACTTTTTAGATTATCGTATGATTATTCAAAGTACAAAAATACCTCACAAACCTATTTAATAAATAGCCTCCTAGGAGTCGTAGATGAACTCAGCAACAGCTTTATTCATAGTCACTAGCACAGTTCCTACTATTCCTTTAGTATTTTGTACAGCTCCTAATAGTACTGTATAAACAGATGAAACTGTATATGGATCATGGGATTTAAGTTACTCTTCCGCCCACCTTCCTAAGACTTTTAATTTGGGGTGGTACCACTGGAATCCTGACCCCTTACTTCTCCTCAATGGAGCCCCAGCTGCTCAGCTAGCTGGCCTATCTCTGTCTGTCACCAATTTCAATAAGATCAACAGGTTTGGCTCATCTGTTCACCTTGGTACTTCTATGAGGTAGCTAATGTCAGACCTTTATATGTTATTTACTCTTCTTCATTAGGCAAAGAGGATTGAGCACACTACTCTTTCCCTTATGAAGATTCACTAGGCAATCCCCATACCTCCTGATTGACACTGAAGGATGCCTGCTTCCAGAAATTTCTAAAGGGGAATCCCTACCTTACACCACCATCTAGTGACTGGAACTTTTTTATAACTATTGAAAAATAAAAAACAGTTTTAAATGAATTGCTTACATGTCTCCCCTCCCCTACTCTTTAACACCACAGTGTTGCTTCCTCTCTAGTTCCTGCTCTCTAGTTACTATCTGCAAACCCACAATCCTTAGTTCCTGGCAGGAGAATTGAGAAAGCAATGGGGGTTGTCGTTGTAAAAAAGCTACACCCTATGCACCACATTCACTTCTCTATGGTTTGAAAGTGTTGTGATCTTCTCTCTAATCCTAAATTTACTGGCAACCAATGAACAAATGTTAGAAAGATGTTAATAAATACTTGAACTTACTTTTGTTGGGACCCCTATCTCAAGATTTAATTTTTTTTTTTTTTTACTGTCTTTTCTATATTGGTGGAAACCTCCAGTAGTTGGGCTCTGTACTGGAAACATGCCACTATCCACTTCTGGTTCATATATAACCAGACAAAATTCTATGAGGAAAACGTTTCTTATAATTCAATTCCAGATTTCACACCTTCCTATGAGATAGCTTTTTGTCATAGAATTTAAAGCTGGCTCATAATATGAAAAAACGGTCTAAATATCTAAAATCGAAATAGTGTTCAACCAGGGGTCCCCAATAGTGATGGGCGCATTTGTCGCCAAAAGCTAATTTTAACGCTGTCGTAAATTCGCATGCGTCAAAATTGATACCGGAGACATTTCCAATGACAGCGACGTTCGGCGTCAATGGGCGTCCGTTAATTGACAATAGCGATAAAAGTTTGACTCCAGTGAATTTTCGCAGCGATTTCTCGCATCGATTTCATGAATTTATTTGCCAGCGCCAAAACATGTGAATTCCCCACAAATTTTCTCCTGCCAAATAAATTCGCCCATCACTACTCCCCAACTTTTTTTTTTACCATGAGCCACAATCAAATGTAAAAAGAGTTGGGGAGCAACACACGCATGAAGTTCCTGGGAATGCCAAATAAGGGCTGCAACTGGCTATTTGGTAGACCCTATGTGAGCTGGCAGCCTACTGGAGACTTTGTTTGGCAGTACACCTAGTTTTTATGCAATTAAAACTTGCTTGTAATTCAAAAATAAGCACCTGCTGCTTTGAGGCCACTGGAAGCAATATGTTGATGAGCAAAATATTGCTTGTGAGCCATTGGTTGGGGATGACTTGTATTAAGATTTGGGACATATAATACCTTAGGTACATCCTTAAGTGAAACAAAACACATAATTGTATTAGGGATAATTAGTGGAACTAGTTTCAGACTTTGTCCAGAATATATGTATATTTATGACATGTACTATACATTCAATTTCCATTAATCATTTCATGGCATGGCTACATGAATCCGATGTACAGTATAGGAGCTGTATAATGTAGCTGTATTACAGTATGTAACTGGTACACTGCTTGCATAATTAATACATTCCTTTATTACTGTCTCCCTTAAGGAGAGGAACTGATTTACTTGAATAAATGCCTCACTAGCCTTTCATAAATAATATATGTTGGGACTGTAGCAGTCAGTGTAAACCACTATACAGGAGATTATTTGTACTTTCTATTGCAAAATTCTGTTCATGTATTTAATATTATATGGTAAACAAATAAAACATTTTTCTGCATAAAATGTATAATCAAAGTCAAAATGTGTCACCAATGAAAAAGGGTGTAAAGCTATTGAGGAAGAACACATCATTGGTCTTAAAAAATTGGCAGACCACTTCTGCAGCGCTGGTTGTTGTATTTCACTCTGCCTAAGATACAAGTTAAATATCAGTCTGAGCAAGCAGAGGAATAGTTTCAATAAATAAGTAATTCTTTGAAATTGACCACGTTCATGTACATGCTATGCCATAGGGCTGCTGAGAATGAGGAACAGCTGAAGGGTAGAAAGTAGCTATATGAATTGTTAATCAGTCCTGCAACATGTGAATTGTATAGGTGTCTGGTATTGGATGAGCCGATTTTATCACATAGTTGTCTTTTTTATAATCCCAACAGATTTACATAGTTCCCTGTTCCAACTCTTTCCAGCCTTGAAAATAGCCTTGGGCCTTAGCTAACATATACTTTCTTTAATGACTTTTCATTTTATATTCGTTCCAGTAGTTTGCTAATTTTATTCCTTTACAATACGAGCTTCATGGTACTTGTGAGTTATTATGCACCAGTCTAATTTGTAAAGGCAGGCCAGTAGATTCCTTTTCTTTCTACATGGAATATATTATCCATACATAACGGCACATTATTAGTTTATTCCATTTTGACTTTCCAAGGTACAGCTGTTTTTACTGCTTTTCTGCCTGAGATGTTATTATTCTTTTTAACACTCCAGAAGTCTTTAATCTATATCCTGCTCACTTATGCTAAGAATAGTGATGGGCGAATTTATTCGCCAGGCGCGAATTCGTGGCGAAATTGCTCGAAATTCGAGATTCACCCATTACTAGCTAAGAACTAAAACAGCCGCACTTGTATAGTTAGTTAGTAGTTGATGCTGAAAAAAGTCACACATCCATCAAAACCTACCTAGCTTCTAGATTATAATAAATAATGGAGAAGCTCAGGCTGCCTCCAATTTGCCCCAGTAGAGTCAACAATTCCTTCCTGACTCTAAAATGGCCTTGGGGATTTTCCAAATTTGCCAATAGCAATAATAGCAATAGCAATAATTCCCAACAAGGCCATATTAACATTGGAGTCATTGGTGAATACCCTGCAATGGCCCAGTTAAAGCCCTGATCTCAGTCCACTGAGTACTCGGGGAGGCCCATTTATTGAAGGTTGAGTTTTAGTGATATTAGAGCTTTTTCAAACCACCATTAAACCAAGAATGCCATGAAAGCTATAAAAAGATAAAAATATAAAAATTGCAAACAGAAAAAAGTCTGAAGGGTGCACTAAAAATTATGAAAAACCTCTAAAAAGTCAAGTTTTTAGGACACTTGCTAGCAAAAAAATCAGAAAACCTCTAAAGTTTGAATGTCTAAATGCCCAATAGGATCAGTGCAGCTCCCATTGACTTTTATAGGACTTTGACTGCTTTTATTTGGGTATTTGTGTTTTTCATGGTTTTTATACATCTAGATCTGAAATTTTGCAAGTTTTAGAGAAATAAAATGAATGAATGTTAGTAAATAGGCCTCTTTGTGTGCATAAGTGTCAAGCAGCCAACCTGAAACAAATCAACCTAGAAGATTAAGCCAAAATCTATCAAATCAGTGTCCAATGCTTATACAGATCACATACCGAAAGACTTAAAGCTGTTAAAACAAACCCTCTATTACTCTCTGTTAGAATAGTTTTCAACTAATAGTTCAGTAGAGGGCATTTATGAGCCTTGTTTGTTAACTTAGCATTACATGATCCAATATGGCGGCTTTCAAGGAATAGGATGTGACTATTCATTTTTATCTCTAAAATTGCAAGCTATTTCTGTAGACTGCTATTTTTATCACTCTTTGTTCCTTTTAATGAGTGACAACAAGAGATACTGCTAAAAAATGACTTTGTGGATAGTCTATCATTGATTTCCCTTTAAAACACTACTCATTCTTTTTTGGGGAACTTTGGTGCTGTCTCTGAACTTTAACAACCAAAGAAAAGAAAGGAAAGCCCTGGAGCTATAAGCGGATCAGAATGACAGCAGCGTAATTACAATGGTTTAGATTTAGAGATTGGCGGAATCAGACATAGCTGTGATTGGGTGGCAAGGAATGAGTTAAGGCATGGGAAAGCTGGTCTGGGGATGGAGAAAGAGAGGGATGTGATGTCAAGGGAAGAAGTTGTTTACTTCCTTATCTAAAGAACATTTATATTTTGTGAAATGTCAGGATTTTCTCCTCTTGTTCTCATATTATCTGTTAGTAACCGAATGCTGATGTTTTCCTATATGCACAGTTTTATTGTGGCTTTGGTACTGTTATACAGTATAAACGTGACAGTCTGCATGGTATTATTCATGTCAAATGCTTGGTCCAGGGAATGTTTCCGATCACCATTGGGGTCAGATCCTCTTGAGGCATAACTGGCACTGGCTTCCGGTTGAGTTTTGTGTCTTCTTCTGGATCAAAACAGAGGATAAATGATAATGTAGTTAAAGTTTTATTTGTCACAGCAGTGGTAGGACCTTACCAGAGTACTGCACAGGAAATTTTAGAAAAGGGAGAAAGGAGGTTCTTTCCTGTGACTGCACGGTGGGTTGATTGATACAGACGCTACTACTGCTTGGGGCTAGGTGACAGCCTGCTTAGATTTCCTATTATTGATACACTGCAGATCCCAGACCAACAGCAGGGCTGCTGGACCTCTCTCATGGTGGGAGATGCAGCTTCTGCTCATAGCAGAGTTTGGGGCCATCCTCTCTGTAGGTAGAGGCAGCCTAATACTCAGTAGTGGATATAATGACATAGTGCTGATCTCAAGTCTTCATAGAGGAACAATAGAGCATAGTAGCGATATCTTATGGAATTCTGGCTTTAGAATATTGCCTTGGGTTAGGCTGGCAAGGTCCTATTTATTTGATGAAATGTTTTTAAACGTTGTGGCCATTTTAGCCCATTTCTGGCTCCTTGTGTTTCATTAAGGTATTTAAAAATGGGGGTTCAATGGGATGACTGAAAATGAAGGATCAATGAGTCCTCTTGTCATTGAATTTTACTGCTCCAAGTATGAACTTGTGCATTTAAAAAATCCAAAAGTCTTTTGATAAAAGTACCAGATGGTTATAAAGCATTCCTGACAGCCAGGAAAAAAACATTGCAAAATGTAATCATTTGAACTGCTGGGATTCTCATATTCTCAGATTTTTATAAACCTGTACCTTAGAGTACAACATATTTGACCTTTCATTTTATTTTGACATTTCTCAAAAATCCCTATTCTTTTCTAGAGGTAATAGTGAGAGAAAAGAGTGCATGATAAATAAATGTAAAATGCAATGATACACCTTGTTTATCATCCACTGGAATATGCTAATTAGATGAAACATATCTAATTGCAGAAATCCCCGCTCTTTCCAAAAAAAATTACTTTTCACTGTAATGTAAGTATGTCTTTTTATGTTTTTTTTTTGTCAACTCCTACTTTCCTCATGAACTATAGATGGACTTGCTGTGTAGTTTTTCAACCCAGCAGAAAGAATCCCAAGGTCAATGCAAGCAAACTGCCTTGCGTCACGCCCCTTTCTCAAGTATGTCGTTTTTCAACCCAAACATGCCAGTCTATTTATGCTCTCTGATTTGGTGCTATTGACAATAGAATACAGACAATTAGGTCTTTCATGCCATCTTGACAGTAGGTCATGATGGTTTTAAAGATATCAGCTGCAAATGCTAAAAGATAGACTACAAAGAGTGGTGGTACATGGAACATTTTCTAATTGGACCAGTGTGACTAGGTCCCTTGCTTTTCAACTTGTTTATTAATGACCTGGAGGTGGGCATTGAAAGTACTGTTTCTATTTTTGCAGATGATACTAAATTGTGCAGAACTATAGGTTCCATGCAGGATGCTGCCACTTTGCAGAGTGATTTGTCTAAGTTGGAAAACTGGGCAGCAAACTGGAAAATGAGGTTCAATGTTGATAAATGCAAGGTTATGCACTTTGGCAAAAATAATATAAATGCAAGTTATACACTAAATGGCAGTGTGTTGGGGGTTTCCTTAAATGAGAAGGATCTTGGGGTTTTTGTAGATAATAAATTGTCTAATTCTGGCCAGTGTCATTCTGCGGCTACTAAAGCAAATAAAGTTCTGTCTTGCATAAAAAAGGGCATTAACTCAAGGGATGAAAACATAATTATGCCTCTTTATAGGTCCCTGGTAAGGCCTCATCTGGAGTATGCAGTGCAGTTTTGGACTCCAGTCCTTAAGAGGGATATAAATGAGCTGGAGAGAGAGCAGAGACCTGCAACTAAATTGGTTAGAGGGATGGAAGACTTAAATTATGAGGGTAGACTGTCAAGGTTGGGGTTGTTGTTTCTGGAAAAAAGGCGCTTGCGAGGGGATATGATTAAACTTTACAAATACATTAGAGGACATTATAGACAAATAGCAGGGGGCCTTTTTACCCATAAAGTGGATCACTGTACCAGAGGCCACCCCTTCAGACTAGAAGGCTAGTGTTTATAGCAACGTGAGACGGTTTTAGGCAAAGGGGCTGTAACTGCGGAATAGTGTGCATAGTATAGCAAGATGGGGCCCAAGGAACTGTAAATGTAGGGTAGGGTGTATAGTAAAGGGAGATGAAATGGGGGAAGGAAGTGTTGTGGGGTAATCGGTTAAATTCTGCCTTTTGCAGGATTCCATCACTTTATCCAAATGTAAATAGACTTGCCTTAAGGTGGCCATACAGGGGCCGATAAAAGCTGCCGACAGACTGAGTCGGCAGCTTATTGGCCAGTGTATGGGGCCCTCCGACGGGCTTCCCCGATCGATATCTGGCCGAAAGTCGGGCAGATGTCAATCGGACAGGACTAAAAATCCCGTCGGATCGCGGCCACTTCTGTTCGTTGATGTGGTCCCGCGATCCGACTGCCCTTTAGCCATCGTTAGGATCCAATCGTTGGGCCCTAGGGCCTCAAGGTGGGCATATCGTGGAGAGATCCGCTAGTTTCCAGAGCGGATCTGTCAGTGTATGGCCACCTTTACATGTCAGCAGAGTGTCAACCATCACCCATCAGACCCTCTTTAAGAAACAGAGCAGAATTACCGCATGAGAATAAGTTTTCAGTTTGCCTTGCAACAGAAAACAAAAACTGTGGTACCGTGTTAGCCAGTAGCAAAAATAACAAATAAAAAAAAATACAAAAAGTATTGCAGAAGTGATACCTATATTGGCTAACAATAAAAATACATTGCAAGCTTTCGGAGCACCAAGGCCCCTTCGTCAGGTAAAATGCTTTCATTTGTATTTTTCCTGGCGAAGGGGCCTTGGTGCTCCGAAAGCTTGCAATGTATTTTTTTTTTTTTATTGTTAGCCAATATACGTATCACTTCTACAATACTTTTTGTTTTTTTATTTGTTATCCTTGTAACAGAGAAACCCCTGCTCCTTGTTAGGGGATTATACAACAGGTGGGTTATGGATGGGGACACTGGTTAATGGTTTATGATGTTTAATATACATGTTTGTTCATATGCATACCCATTGTTCTGTTGTCACCTACTAGCCAAGTTCACTTTGCAGGTTCTGCATTTCCTTGTATGTAAAACCCCCTCCTATTCCCTTTCCTTATGTGTGATGTCAGTTCTTCTCATCATCTTTTTATGTTCCTGCCTTCCATGAGTGAGAAGCTTCTCCAGAGGTTAGGAAGGGAAATATTCCTTTTGACCTTCAACATTTGTACATTCACAACAACATTTGTCCATCCACCCCAAATAAAGACCCTTTGTGGATTTATTTACTAAAACTCAAATTTATCTCATATTTTTATTAAACCAAGCTCAACCAAACTCCCATCCACAATTTTATCTTATTTATCAATAAAATTTAGTGCCTTTTATTACACTATCCCCATTGACTTAGACATGACCTTGACAGCTTTGAGATGGAGGATTTTCGGATTCAGACTTTTTGCAGCTTTGGGGTGTAATCAATCTCGAAAAAGTAGAGTTTTCCTCTAAAAAAACTCGACCAGAAAAAAATTTAGTTTAGTAAATAACCTCCAAAGTATCTGGTGAGTTCAGCTCTCTGGCAAAGATTGCCCTCAAAAGTTGTACCAGCTCCATTCAGACCAGGCAGAGATGTCTCACTCGGAAATCAGCAATAGGAGTCAGAATAGTGGTTCTGTCAAAAGTTGTTTTACCCTTCAGCATTTCAGCTTCCTGTAATAATGTAGAAGTTATTTTGGAAATTTGATTTACACAAGAGCAATGCTGGGTTTAATTTTATTGCATTCGTGTTTGCTATTGGCTCTTACTTTATAACGAGTAGAGCCAATGTTATGGTAATAAAATGCTAAGGGGGTTATTTTTAAAGTCCGAATTTATCTTAATATTTTGTGACAAGCTGGCGGCTTGAACACGTAACTTTTGGGGGGAATTAGTCAATGGTGGGCAGGAAGTATAGGACAAAGGAGCAGAAGACAGGGACACACAGGCTTCTTCGAGGAAAACACAGGTTTATTTTCCCACTTTTAAACAAACAGTCAATTAGGCACAGACACAGGGGTGACCATTATATCATACAAACAAATCATAAAATAAAACCTAGCCCACTGGGCACTACCTTCAAACTTTGGAGCAGTCCCTGACTAGGCTGGGCCCCTTGTGGACTACCAGTCAAAACATAACAGTATTGGTTGGCTCACCCCTGTACTCACAGGACTCCTTTCTGGTAGTGTTTATTCAGCCTCCTGGCACAACTTTGCCAGGGTCACAGGCTCCCTCTGCTTCATGCGGAATCAGATGGCACTCCCAGCTCCTCTGGAAGTTCCTAACACAGCCAGGTCTCCTACCCGCTGTGCCCTGTTGAGAGACCTCTCTAAACTTCCAATTAAGTTTAAATACCCTTTACACAGAATAGCCTTCCTGTGGAAGGTGAGCTCCAAACTGCGAACTGGACCACTAGAATGGATTGCCTGTTTCTTCCAGAACACTATAGTATCCAGGGCCAGATGGCAATATCCATTAAACAGGGAGACTATGCTCTGATTAGTATCATCTCCCTTGCAGCTTTCATCTCCTATTGGTGAGAAATCAAAGGTAAAAAACATCTTTTTACACTTTTCCTTGGGCACTCTACCACAATTTTCTGCTACAAACTCCGCTCTGTTTTTTTTATACCTATTTATTATTACATTTTCCCCGAAAATTTGCTTTGCGGGGAAAAAAATCAGATTTTCACGATTTTTTGGAATCTTCACCTGAAAACTCAGAAAATTTCGAGGTATTGCACGAAACCCAGCGCACATCAAAAAATCAGTGGGACTTCTCTCATTGGAGCACATTAACTAAAGTAGGAAGTGGCTAACGCTAGCGTAAATTTGCCAGCATGGCATAATTTCGATTTACTAACGGGTGCTGACATAAATTCTCTAGCAAAGTGGACCTACTGTAGCGCTACCTCGCACCCGGCGAAGTTGCGCTATGGTGAAGGGACATAACTACGCTAATTCACTAACTTGCGTATTTTACTGAACGTTACCTCTTGCGTCAGACTTGCCTTCGTCACCTCAGACCAGGTGAAGTGCAATAGAGTAGATAGGGCTTGCTTCAAAAAAAGTTGAAATTTTTTCTTAGTCCCAAAAAACGCTGGCGTCTTTTACTTTTATAAGGGTGATAGGCTGAAAAAGATCATACATTTTTTTGGGGTCACCCTCCTTCCCCCCTACATTTCCTAATATATGGCGCCTAAACTATACAGTGGGCACATGTATAGGGCAAAATAACAACTCTATTTTATTTTATGAAGCTTTCCCAGGCTTGTGTAGTGTAATGTATTTGCTGCTACATATACGTCCATTGTACTTTAACTTGGCGCCGTATCTAAATTAGGCATCACTAGCGTAACTTCAGTTTGCTTGACGAATTAACGGTAGCGTGAATTCACTACCTTTCGCCTCCCTGAGCACAACTTTGGGTTTTAGTGAATTAACGGCGGCCTGGTTAAGTGCGGTGAAGTGCAGCGAAGCCAACGCTGGCGCAACTTTGAAGGTGAGTAAATTTGCATGATTGACTTATATGCAACTTTGACAGGTCTGAGATGCCGGATTTTCAGATTCTGACTTTTCCATCCTCTGGGCTTAATAAATTCTGAAAGATCCGTGATCGAATTTTATAAAACAAAAAACCCACATTTTTCGTGATTTTTGCATTCGTGGTTTAGTAAATAACCCCCTAATTGTATGTTATCTATATGCCCCCCCACAATTAAGGAGCACAAACAGACTGGGATATTTTGGGGGAAAAGAACTACCCACCCTTTTATATAATTATAGTACAGAAAGTACTTAATACCTTTATGTAACAGTAACTGTAAAGGATTATGATTAAAGGTTTATCATTCGATGACTATAATACGATTGCCAGGATATGAGCTGCAGTGCAGACATGTAGGGTAAACTTCATTATCTCTCTCAGTGATGCCAGTCTGTGCCCTACACTGTGATTGTTACACGGCAGCAGGAGCTTATTGTGTGGATAGAGAGCACTGCTTGCATAACACAAATGGTTTGGACAGAGACAGTGATTTACAGTACTTGCATAAGTGCCTCGGTAGCCTGATAAATAATGAATGCAGGGCAGGTGGCAGTGATCCCTGATAGAGAAAATGTTGTACTTCAGAATGTACAATACATATAGTGCTTGTAACTGAGCCTTGTTAAAAATTCCAACATCATTTTATAGGCCAGACAGACATCATATAATTAAAGAAATGGCTGCAGAAATCCCTGTTTTTGGCTCCAACTTTATTACAAAGTCATAATGCTTTTTAGATAATTTTTATAATAATGGTTATGTGAGTATGGGTGCATCCAGTCTCAGTGTATCCTTTGGGTGCCTTGAGAAACAGTAGAAAATAAAAGCAATTTACAAGCTTCCACATTATGCTCCTATAACACTGGATTTATCTGATAGGAACTAAAGATTATTTGTGGCCGTGAGAAAATGAATTCAATAAGATGAAATCCCATATTGCTTTTCTATAAATCCAAAGCATTTCTTTGTTTGAATGTATAAATCACATAACCCCATAGAAATGCCCCTCTAAAGACTCCTTTCCAAAGATCTAGTATCACTGCTCATATTCTAAAGTTCTCATGCAATATCTGTTGGCGGTGGCATTCCTAGTGCTATCTGAAGGACTTTATGTCTGTCACTTACTGGGTTTGAGTGCTCGTTATTGGCAGCACTTCTAAGACATGAAGAATGGGGTTATTATAAATAAACAAAAAACATAATTCATTGCTTTTAATGTTTTGCTGTCAAAACTATCATTTTGTAGATAGAAATGCAGATAAATAAATAAACATTTATGTAAAATGTGCTATTCCACGCAGGTCTGGACTGAGAGTCAAAATAGACCCTGGCATTTCAGGTACACAGAGGCCCAAATAGCCCCCCAGTAGCCCAATTAATAGTGACTTTCTGTGGCATTTTACAACAGCCCCTCTGGCATTTGCCGGAACTCACCGATTGCCAGACTGGGCCTGATTCCATGTCCATCAGATCAGTTTGCTGTGCTAAAAGTGTTGCCCATTGATATCTTTGAGTATACCACTGTGGTTCTCTTTGTGGGCCCACTTTCACCATAGGATAGAATGACCACTGCCAGTTAAGGTTTGCCATGCCCAAAATTGAACTGGCTACAGTCAGGACATTATTTATTGGGGAGGTGGCTCTTACATAGTGATTGGCATGGATACCTGCAATCCTTGCTCACATCCAGTGCCGTAACTAGAGGAAGCAGACCCGCAGTCACAGGGGGGCCCTGACTGTGCGGTCTGCTTCCTCTATAGCTAATTAAAAAAAACCTCCTCCCCTCTCTTACCTGTGGTGAGGAAGTGGGATGCTAGTCAGACAGGAGTGGGCATAGTTTGGGCAGGGAGTGGGTGGGGCGGCGGTGGGACCTGGGCAGGGCGGTGCTGGTAAATACGCTGGGCCCCTCTGAAGATTTTTTTGCAGAAGGTAAGACAGTGGACTTAAGAGGGCTTCAACAATTTCATATACATAACTGTACTCTGTGTGTGGCACCTTTACCATTAGATCTTTGGCAATCTCCTTACATATACACTTACAAGCTTTCAGCAAATCAGAACCTTTTCTATTCCTCTACCTCCCAGTGTTATACAAACTGTTCTTCTTTTCTACTTGAATCATCACTCATCATATATGCTCACCCCACGTGTTTTCTCCATTACAAAGCCCTTTGATCTTGGTTCCTGGCACCTACTTTGCTTTCGACTGGACTATAGTTGTATCATAATCTATCCATACAGCTGGCTACTTGTGCTTTATATCTCAATTGTCCCATTTCTCCTTAGACTGAAACCCTTGCAGACGGATTCCTGGTATGTCTGTATGCCATTAGTTCTGCATTCGTTTTATGTACACCTCCATGGAACATGTTGGTGCTATCGATAATATGTAATAAAACATGTCATTACCTTTATTTTTTTTCTATTTAGACCCTTCTTCCCTGTAATGTATTGATGGGATTTTCTTTTCTCTATACAAAAACAAATCACCTTTTTATTGCATTCAGTAAATCAGAGTTTTTGAGAAAATGGCCTAGGACAGCAATGCCTTTTTTAAGCACAAAAGATAAAGAAACATAAAGGAATGGTTTCTAGAAAGAAGCCCGTGTTTTAAGTATTTGTGAAGCGTTATTGATGTGACATTTTTAGATATCTACAAGGGTTCTCTGCACTAGAAGTGTGTGACAGAAGATCAGAGAGACGCAGAAGCCATAGGAGCACATTAGGACTGAATAGTCTGCCTCCATATAGAGC
The DNA here is from genome assembly GCF_017654675.1 of Xenopus laevis. Taxonomy (NCBI): domain Eukaryota; kingdom Metazoa; phylum Chordata; class Amphibia; order Anura; family Pipidae; genus Xenopus; species Xenopus laevis. The sequence goes on from NC_054379.1 coordinate 120,450,972, forward strand.
TCACATTTAAAGAATGAGGTCTGCTTTTTTTTATTGGAAATCTTCCCTTTTGTGCGAGGTTGATTTGAAGTACTTTGTGTCACTTATAAGGAACAATCTGTTCCTGTTGCTTTGAAAGGATACAATAACATTGTGCGGCTAAGTTAAAGAACAGAAATTTTGTGTTCAAGACAAAAGCCGCAGAAATATGAATTGCATACAATTACATTTGTTTTTACTGCGTCGCAGCTTACTGAGCCTGTTTGTCTATTCATGTGCGTTTGGAAAAAGCCTTGGACGATAACTGTATAATAGCTGTAAAAGGGAAATAAAGCCTACGACATTGACATTAAGAATGTATGCAATTAAGAAAGCAGCACAACAGCTGAATTATTTCATTTATAACCTATAGCACTCACTGGAGTTCGTCTCTCAGCCTGGCTGATCTCCTAATTATTACTTATACCTTATTTTTCCTTTCTAATTCTGCTCGTGAATGCATTGTAATTCCCATTCACAAATTAAAGTGTGCTCTCTGTCTAAATACCCATTATCTCTTGTTATTAGCAGTGAAAGTGGATCTCATCAAATCTCTTTTTTGTACTGTACATATCACTATATTCTTTTTCCCTCTTGTCCTCCTTATGTCATCTGTCTTGTAATGGCCTTGCACATTAACTTTATTAGGTGCAAAAACGAGAACATTGCTTAGTTTACTAGTCTATCTGTGTGGCTTCATGTGACTAGGGGGAGTACTTACCTTGTAGCATCATTTTGCTGGATATGAAAGTGCTGCGACCGCTGGCTGGGTTCCTCTGTATCATTTTCTTTCACACCTGTACACAGTGCATGGAATAGAATTCATATCTTAGAACAAGCTCCAGGTGCTACAAACTAATTCCGCTATTGGCAGATATACGCCGTACTACATTGTATAATGTTTAAAAAGCACAATTATCAGGCACTTTACAATGTAATTATATTCATTAGAATCCAGCTATGGTAACTTTATTTAAACTGTATTTTATATTTTCATATATTTCATACAAATTCTCACCATACTTGGTGTTCTTTGGGTTAATACCTCAATAAGTTGTGACTGCACAGCAAGTGTGAGAGCTGCTAAACAAGTGTTGCATGTGAATTAAGTGTTTAGGAGCTTTAAAAAGTGGGTTTGCTGGTATCACTCAGTGTGTGTCTTGTCACATGTATGTGGTGTTGGAGCAGCAGTTCCATGCAGTATTTACGTGTGAGAGATGCAAGTGGGTTTTCATCTTGGAATCTGAACTGCAGAATCTAAGGAGGGAACTTGCAGCACTGAGGGTGGTGGCAAACGTGGGGGAGGAAATGAGTCTCACAGAGCAACCACTGGCAGGGGCATTTGTAGTGGAGGGTGAAGAAGGGGAAGTGATGAGGAGACAGGTTTTTGACAGTCACGAGAGGATGTTGGGGATGGAAGGGGGGCTGGTCCACAGCTGGTCCAAAGCAACATATTCAGCATTTTGGGTGAAGATGCTGTTGAGGACAGCTCTGAACTTGCATGTGTGGAGCAGGCTTACACTCAGATCACCCTGGGAGGCAAAGGCTCTAAAACGGACTGTGGGGGGAGAACAAGGAAGGAAAGGCAGGTTTTAGTTATAGGGTATTCAATTATTAGAAAGGTGGATAGGGTAATCTATTGCAAGGACTCTTCATGCTGAGCGGTCTGCTGCTTGCCTGGTGTTAGGGTTCAGCATGTGGTAGAACAAGTGGACAGATTATTGGGTGGGTCTTGGTACACATGTCTTGTGTACCAATGTCTTGGTACACATAGGTGCCAATGACAAAGTTAGAGGAGGTGGTGAAGTCCTCAAGAATGATTTTAAAAAACTAGGGCGAGGACGTCCAAGATAATTTTCTCAGAGATATTACCTGTGCCACGTGCAATGTTAAGAAGACAGCGGGAGCTTAGCGAGATTAATGCGTGGCTGAGACATTGGTGGGTAGGGAGGAGGGTTTTGGGTTTTGGAGAACTGGGCTGATTTCTTGATCGACTGCAGGCTCTTTGCCAAGTATGGGCTGCACCTTAAGGATGATGGTGCAGCTGCTTGGGGGGAGAAGCTGGCTAGAGTTGGAGGAAATTTTAAACTAGTCGTGGGGGGGGGGTCAGTAAAGGATTCCGTGGAAAATAAGTTAGATGAGGTAGTAGGCATAGGAAGGGAAAATGGGGGAGGAGCTTTGGTTATGGGTACTATTAAGGTTATTCACAAAATTCTGCAAAAAGACTGCACTAGGCAAATCTATAATGGAAAAGGACCTTTGAGTTCTTGCAAATAATAAACTTGGCTGTAGCAAGCAATGGCAGCCAGCAGCTTCAAGGGCAAATAAGTTCTTAAGCTGTATTAAAAGGGGCATAGATTTGCGGGAGGAGGGGTTATTCTTCCGCTGTACAGAACGCTAGTAAGGTCCCATATAGAATATGACATGCAGTTTTGGTCTCCAGAGTTCAAATGGGACATTATCGAATTAGAGAGGGTCCAGAGAATGGCAACTAAGCTAGTTTAAGGTATAGAAAATCTCAGCTATGAGCATAGACTGGCCAAACAGTTAGCAAGCAGGTTGTTGGCCAATCAGTTAGGAAGGTTATATATAGACTTGAACTTGTTGAACTTAATGGGCGTGTATCTTTTTTCAGCCTAACTTACTATGACTGCTATGACTATGACATGGTACATAGTCTTATTATCACAAAACACTGTGGCAGTGAAGACAGAACCCAGCATAGATTCCAATCAATATTTCATCTTCTGATAGGTGCTAGTGCACATTCCCCCTCAGAGTCATCACTTGATAGATCTGCTCTGATGCTACAATATTACATTTCTTAGCCTTTCGCATGACAATGATGGATCTTGGTAGTGTGACAGAAATAATCATATTGATATTAATATGTTTGAATGTGCCTCTCATTTTTATAGGTCCCAAGGTCCAGTATATTCTGCTTTACATGTATCAGAATCACACAGAATATAGACAGTGATAATATAAGATAAGATATCACGGGCCTCCATTACTATTGGTGGTGGCAAAACTAGATTGAAAAACACAAAAAAAAACCATGTCAAGTTCTTGTAACTATTCATTGCAATAATATTGCCATTACTACGGCAAGGAACAATGTGCCAAGGTGGAAGGAAAACCTATCGTTTATCGATTATTGACCAGGCATAAGTATTCTGTTCCCTATGAGTACTGCATCCACCCACACTCTTTATTGTGGCTGAGAAAACGCTCAATTATAGAAAATACCAGTGCCCTGCCACCAAACATGGATTCATTTTTGAACCCAGGTGCAACTGTATAGGACCATTGTGCAACGGGCAAGTCAAGGGTAAATACACCTATTGGTGTTTTTGGAACCCAGGAGCTACCACCAGCTATTACAGTCGCAGTAATTCTAGGGTTCCCACATCTGGTTGCATCAATAGGCGCCATAGACTTGTAACAAAAAAATCACGTTACTATCATTTTAATGGGGATTGATGGAAAATGTTAACAACAACTTGCATCTGATTTACTACCATATGCATTCACAATTACCTGTGCTGGGAATTATGGTTAAAAAAACCTGCAGCATGGGTAAAAAACATGACATCTTTGCACACTGCACTTGTATAGAGACCCTGAGCTATATTGCCCAGACAGTATCCATTTTGTTTGGACACCTAAACTAGGCAGCTATTTTCCTTTCCTGGGGCTAACAGTACTTTTATCTTATTCAGGGTTTGCCCAGTAGGTCGTAGTATTTTTCAATATAAAAGGCAGAGCACACATATGCCCAGGAGTCTTTCTCTCACCAGAGAGGTGGAAACAGGTCCAGGGCCTAAGCAGATGGTATACCTAGTTAAGGGTTAGTTAGTGATAGGAGGTTTTGGTTATAGTCACTCAAGGAGCAAAAGATAAGCTCAGGAAAGGTAGCAGAGCAGCCCTTTGCTCCAACGAGGAGAGTAGTGGGGTTTTTGGACACATCGGTGATTCAGCTACTAAGATAGGGATCTGAGTGGGTGAGTTGCGGACTAGGTAGGATGCCAAGAAACAAGACCCCATTGGGAGAATCACCTGCTGGTATTAGGATCACAAGAAGGACAGTGCTTTACTCCAGGGAGGAACTTGTGCTCAGGAGTGTGGTTAACCCTACATGCTCTTTTACCTCTGGTTCTGAAATGCTTCTACTAATTTTCAAGTGATGTACTACTGACCTTCTCAACTGTTTAATTATTTGTACATTAACAAGCAAGTTTGTTGCTGCAAGAAATATCTGTGATCTTGATCATTCACTAAGGTGTTGGATGGTAAAGAGTCTGCAGGTGTTTTTCTCCTTGAACTATATGGCTGCAACCCCCCTTGGATAAACAGGACTAAAGCTGGGGGCTGGAAGTTGCCAGGAAATGTAGGGAGTTGTCTGGACATCAGGGTATCATTGGCACATGGCAAGAAGTAAACCCTCCGGTCACACACACTATAATCAAATTTTTGACAGTACACCCACTGGAGAACTACACTTACAATCATGAATGGCCCTTAAAATGATGCCTAGGCAGCTTGCCTGCTATTTATAAATGGGCATATGTTATATAATGTTCAGCAAGTTACATTATGGTGGAATTCTGGAGAAAAATCAGGCACTTTTAGGAAAAAATAATGATTGCAATCTTTTTTTTTTTAACTCAACATTTATGGATACTTGAGGCACAGGTGAGTAAGTGCATATGATATGGGCAGACTCAGAAACATATTGGCACAGTTATACATACTAATCCCAATGATCGGTTATCTTGGGGATCTTAATTCAGGCAAGCGTGCAGAGCCCTGGCACAAATGAAGACAGCACTGACAGTTATCCTGGACGTCAGGCAGCTTTAGTTACAGAACTTGTACACACACAGGAGGTACCTGCCAATAAGAAATATTCCTCCTTGACCATTTTAGTGGATATTTCACTGTAGGTTTGCATATATGCTGATAATTGTCAGTGTCTGAAAGGCCCAAAAGCATTTTATTCCAGTAATAGGTGCACATTTGTAGACTGGGGCTCTGTGATGATGAAAACTGCAAGTACAAAACTCTTACTTTTCTGTTCCAGAAATCTTTGTGGAGAAATCCATCTCTGACAAAATGAGCACTGATGAACTCTGCCGACCTTCTCCTGCTTTCGCTGCAGCATTAAATACTATAATACAGAGCAGCCATTTCTCAGCGTTTTCTGCCTGAGATAGCAGCTTGCATAACATTGGATATAACCAGCCGTGGAGAATAAGTGGAGGGGGTCATAACCTTAGCCTGGGGGAATCTGTACCGATCTGATATAATATGCAAGGGGAGTTATTACAGTTGATGCTATAGAGAGTAATAAGGAAAATGGCTAGGATATGTAACAGCGATTGCCTCCTACGTTTGGGGAATCATAAGCTACAGCCACAAGCTGAATCAGTTCTTACATTATCTATTCCCATCTTTCTGTTTAACTTTATTCAAATACTTCCACAAGCAGATGTCTTCCCAGATCCAGGGCAGTTTGATGGGGTTGTGGTCTGTGGCTGGAATTGCCGGACTTCCAGCTCATTTCAGATCAAATCTATATAGATCTAGAGAACCATATTTTCTAACAGTATAGACTTTAAAGTGGTATTTGTAAATGTATTGACGCTGGATTTTCGTATGAAACCCAGACAGTGCAGATCTTCAAATTGTAAAAGGGACACCTGCCATTGACTTCTACATGACATCAACAGGTTTTAGCTGGAGTATTTTCGGATTCACATTTTCATCAGCTTTGGGGTATAAAAAAAACACATTTTTAGAGGGAAAAAAATGGCAGATGTCCCTGAAATTGTTTCTTGACGTTGTGATCTGCGCAGGATAATCTAATAAGAGTTTTTGCAGCGACATTTCGATAAAGTCAAGTTAGGTCGACTTTCTTGGGATGGGAGTTTTGGTCATTATATTATTTACACACAGAATTCCAACATTTTATCACATTTCCCTTATCTATTTTTGTTATTATTAGATCAAAAGAAACTTGAAACAGAATGAACCACTTGTGTCCACCTGCAGTTTTTACTGTAAAAAGCCATTGGCATCACCACATGACTACTTGTCCCCCTGCCCGGCTTGCACTCCCAACACACTCACACACTTATAATTCGAATAAGGAACAGAAGGACAGAATCGCAGGTTTAACTGCTAAAGTGCATTTCTAATCGTCCACACAGTGTGGATGATTAAAAATGCACTTTAGCAGTTAAACCTGCGATTCTGTCCTTCTGTTCCTTATTCGAATTATAATTGTTCATTGGGTGCCCTGACGGAGCACTATTGGGACAGTTTTAGGACTCGCTGCAACCTTCTTTGTGTATAAACTCTATTGCTGAACACTCACACACTTGTACAGTAACTGCCAAATTCCATTGTCCCCGGCAGGACCCACGGGTTTCTGTTCCCTATGTTCCCTGGATAGTCAGGCAACATGTAATAAATGTGGCTGTATATGTATCTGAATATACAGTTAGAGCACTTCCGAATCATTCCCAGAGACAGCCTGAGGACACACTTTTGAATTATACTTTTGAATTATTCAAATGCCTGCCAAAATAAAATTATTTTCTATATATAAATTTATGTCTATCTATGATATATTTAACGGGCATCAAAATTTTACAAGAACTTCTATTTACAGTATATATAGTGAATAAAGTACCTACTATTGTAAAATATAAGGATATAAGTTACTGAGGAGTTTCATGACCATAAAAAAGCTTTTATACAGGTCATGAAACTCCGAGGTGACTTCTAATATCCTCATATTTTGCAACGGGGTACTTTATTTATTATAATACACAAATTTCAATGACTCGTGTGACAGAAATGATATTACTAAGCTCTGATTATAATCAATGACATCGCTAAGCACTGTTTCTAAGGATATAATTTACACACTATTCATGGCTCTTGTGCATTATATATATAAACTGTATGTGTGTGTGTGTGTGTGTGTTTATTGTTTAAAATGGGAGGTTATTTATGTGAAAAAAGGTTACATCAGCTGAAAACCAGTAATTACAAAGAAAAAAACAACAAAATTCACTCTTTCAAGCTATTTAATAGTAATTTACTTGAGCCACGTATTGCAATTTGCCTTCAGGGAGCTTTATATATTACCAATAGCAACAGAGGAGCTTACCAAAGTGCTAATTGTACAGACGTTCTAATATCTCTAAATTCAGTTATTACAGAGCTAAAATATAAGTGGAAGAGGGTGACTAGCGCATAATACATGAGGCTGCACAAGGGAGGACTCTGCCCATCCTTATCTTTCTTTTGCAATGCACATTCAATTTCTCTTAGAATGATTTTATACATCAAGTTTAATGAAGTTTCCAAATGAAAGCTTGCAATTCTTGGCAAACCGCGGCAGCTTTTTTATTTCATCAGCTCAAGAGCTTCTTTATTACTTACTGTATTTTCTGTATATATCTTAACATTTTAATTGTTGCCATTTGCATGCTTAATGTATTATTTTATTTACCAGATACTCTTCGGTTTTAAAGTCTAGTAACGTACTCAATTTCATTCATCACTAACAACCGCTGCCGCAATGACACATTCATATGTCTTTCTACAGGGAATACTTTCAGCACTTAATGCCAAGGAATGCGGCATTACGTCAAATTGTTGCCTAATTATGCGGTTCATATATTGCATGCCTTTTTTATAGCTATAAAGTGCAAGAGGTCAGAAAAAGCATTGTGCTCTGAGATTAATATTGGTTTCTCTGTCACCCCTCCCCCCATCCAGCGTGAGGATGCCATCAGAGGAACTTGTCTTGAATATGTAAACTGTTTATCTCTCAGAGATGCTGCATTACATCACAATTTTATTCGGTAATGTCATGCAGATATTGGATATTCATCGTGTTGTTCAAATTAAGATTGGTTTCTTTAATGCACCCATCCACTGTGATGATGGCGTAAGAGCAGCATGCCTTGAAGCCATTTGGTTGTCAGTTCAGTAAAACTGCCTATTGATTTTCGATTGGCCTCTACAGTTTTCATAAGGATGAGGGAGAAATGCAGATACATCTTTGCTGCCCTTTCTCTTAATAATGGCCCTGAGCAGCCTTTCTGCCATGCCTTGTTTCCATCATGTAGCTAATATTAGTCACAAATCGTGATGCAGTTGTCACAAACAGAAGCCAATTATGTATTTCATTTCTTGTAAGTAACTGCATCCCTTTAATGATAAGACTCAGGAAGAAACAGGTAAGGGCAATGAGGAAAAAAGCAAGGATACCGGATAAGACCATCAGTTTTAAACTGTATATCAGACTAATCTTCATTGCTGCAAGTTATTTAATGGACCAGTTATAGTAACATACAGTTATGTTATGCCCCATGTGGACACGCCATGCAGAGGTCTAACAAGGACTTGTCCTCTTTGTCATTCACAGTTGTGGCAGAATCAGTGGGTTTTCTGTCTCTTATAAAAACAGAAGATAATCTTGGGAAAAATGTAAATACTATAGAGTGGCAGACCTAAAGGTCATGTGTAAACAAACAAACACATACCACTAAGGGGGTTATTTATGAATGATTGTGTTTTTTTCCAAGAAAAATTCGAGTTTTCAAGGTTATTTTTCAGTTAAATTGTGTGTTTAAAAAATAAACAAAAAATGAGTTAAAAAAACTAAAATGTTTCAAGATTTATCATACCTCGAAGCTGGAAATCGCTCAAATCAGAAAATACACCATCTTAAACCTGTCGAGGTCATGTAAAAGTCAATGGCAGAGGTCCCTGGAACCATTTGAAGACGTTAATAGCCTTCGTTCAAGTTTTTTTGGTGGGTTTCGCCAAAAACTCGATCAATTTGAGTATTCAAGTTTTCTACCCCAACTACACTTGAGTTTTTTACATTCCAGTTTTTTCTTAAATTAAATCAAGTTGTGAGTTCATTTTCAGTCTAAAAAAAGCTCACAAAGCTCTAAAATTCGAACTTTGATAAATAACCCCCAAGAGAAGCTTTACATCTGTATCAGAAAATGTACTTTGTTATACATTAGAGCATGGTATTTTTAATTCAGAACAGATTCCCAATGTATCCTGTTAATTTCTTTCATTTGGCTACAGCTTGCATTCCCTTACTGTATTCAGAGTTTTACACCTTTGACGTTTCCTTTTGTGGATCTATGCATTTCTTCCTCTCTGTTACTTACATGGATCAAGTTTATATTTCAGTCATGGAGGGCATGTATGCTCTCATGTCCTCTGGAATGATCCTTTGATAAATAAAGCATCAGAGAGTTTACTGTATGGCCTTTTTATATATAAATATTATATCTGTCCATAAAGAATGTTTCTCCTGTGAAAACACTTCCAGTAAGATTAGCTGTTGCCCTTTTCTGGATTTTCATTTCATTATTGTCCCTTTGAATACTGGAGAACAATCCTGAACTGGATATTTTAGATGGAACTTAACTAGTGATAAGCAAAAAATGTTGCCATGTACAGGTGCACAGTGAACTTCCTCACTTGCCTTCAGTGAAAATTATTGTGAACCTGCGTCATTAATTTAATAAGCGCACAACAATTTCAAGGTGCGTGAAATTGGCAACATGGAAGGCCTTTTTTTCTGTTTAAAAAGCAGTTGTAGGAAAGTGGATTGGAGGTCCTCTAACAATGTAGGGCACATGTGTAGCAGTAAACTGAGCAAAACATGCATGTGAGTTTGCCTTCCCATTGATGCAATTCAGCAAATTTTAACTCCTGTTTGCAAATTCTGACACAAAGCAAAACGTGACAGATTTGCTCAACACAGTCAACAAGGCTTGAAAGTAAGGAAAACATTTTTATCGGTAGCCACAAAACAGAAACAAGGTGCAACGCAAAAAAATGTCCATATACTTTAATGTAGTTTACTACAAAAATGTCCTGTGACAAAATATTTACAACAAAAAAGTTTCGCAAATTTTTGGCAGTTTCGAGAATATTTCCACAAAACGAAACAGGACGGATGAGCTCATCCCTAAACCTTACCAGTACTATGAAAAAAAGTAATAATTACCCTATATGCCTATAAATATAGATTCATAGCTTTTAATATGGAACAATGCCTTGCTGACTTTTCTTATGAATGACTGCCATTGCTTCCTACAGCTCAGTATATTATCAACAAGTACCTCCTGGAAATGTTATCTGTACGTGAATAGGTCTCGGTTACAAAGAAAGGCTGGCCAAGTTGGGAATATTTACTTAAAGGCTATGTCCACCTTTTTGTTAGTTAAACTGTTCTCAACAAGTCCCTATTTCCAAAAAAAGTATTTTGACTAGGGATGCATCAAATTCAGTTTTCGGGTTGGAAATCCTCGTGTCTGGCCGAACCGAACCCTGATTTGCATATGCAAATTAGGGGCGGGTAAGGAAATCACATAACTTTTTGTCACAAAACAAGGAAGTAGAAAATGTTTTCCCCACTTTTTCCCTTCGATTTGGTATTTGGTTGGTATTCGGCTGAATCTATCATGAAGAATTTGGGGATTCGGGCACATTTTTCATATATGATTCGTGGAATGGATCAAATCCCAAATAGTGGATTCAGTGCTTCCCTAATTTTGACAGTAGGGATTTGTAAGCAAAAATAGCCAGTTTCCTTTTCATTTTCTAATGAAGTTTATTCCTTTCAGATTCCCCTTGCAAAGCCACTGTGCATAGCAATCAGTGTTTCCCCTTCCCCCATTAGAATAGCATGAATTGTTTTGTTTGACAATTCATGCAAGCAAATGAGGAAGAAAGGGATAGAGAGTGGGCAGCACTGATCCTGCTCTGTCTTTCTCCTGTTACGTGATCTCTGCAAGAAGTAGTGGAGGTGGGGTTTGGCAAACCACTCCGCAACTGGGACAGCGATGGACCCAACATCGGCTATGGGGCAACTTCATTAAAAAATGAAGAAACTTTATTTTTCATAACAAGGCCTCATTGTCAAAATACTTATTTTGGCAATGGGGACTTGCTGATAACAGGTTAACAAAATGCTGAACCTCCTATTTAATGATGACTATGTATAAACATTTGAGGACACCATACAATTGATAATTGATGATTTAGTCATGATCCTTTCACCATACACAAGGACTTCCACTGGAATTAGAAAAAAAGGATGGTCAATCTTTTATATGCGAAAAATACATTTTCTGCTTCTGAGGGAAATCGTAGAGGCTTGTGATGGGGTTTTTCAGCTGCATCTGGTTCAACTAGCAGTTAGACCAAAAGGTTAAACTTGATGGAATTGTGTCTTTTTTTCCAACCTAAATTACTATGTTACTAAGTTCTTCCACATCAAGAATTTGTCTTAGAGGAACAGTCCAGTATAAAATAAAAACTGGGAAGTAGATAGGCTGTGCAAAATTAAAAAAAAAAAATCTAATATAGTTAGTTAGCCAAAAATGTAAACTATAAATGCTGGAGTGACTGGATGTCTAACAGAACAGAACACAACTTCCTGCTTTTCAGCGACTTGACGAGGGGCCACATGGGACATAACTATTCAGTGAGTTTGCAATTGATTCTCAGTATGCAGCTCAGATTCGAAAGCAAACAGTTATGACCCATGTGGCCTGCCGTTAAGTCATTGATTGTTTACTTCCTGGTAACAATCAGTGGAAACCAAGAGAGCTGCAAAGCAGGAAGTAGCGTTCTGTTATGTTACACATCCAGTCACTCCAGCCTTTATACATTACATTTTTGAATAACTAACTATATTAGAAACATTTTTTATTTTGCACAGCCTGTCTTTTTACCCAGTTTTTATTTTTATACTGAACAATTCCTTTAAAGGAGAAACAAATACTTGCAGCACTTGGGGTGCCAAATGTTAGGCACCCCAAGTGATTGTAGCTACTGAAACCCCGGGCCGGTGCTCCTATTAGCAGAAAATTGCACTGGCCTGGGGTTATACCAATGAGCACCACAGAGTGTTCCACTTCCATCTTCTTCTGTCTTCAAATTTCCCGTGGGAAATGCATGCACAGTTGAACAAACTAGCAAAATAGCCGACTTTTTAGTTAAACTGCGCATGTGCAGCCGTGCGAAGAAGGAGGGAGATGGAAGAAGATCGCTCCGTGGTGCTCACTGGTATTAACCCGGGCCGGTACAGTTTTCTGCTGATAGGAGCACCGGTCCGGGGTTTTAGTTAAGTAACTACAATCACTTGGGGGTACCTAACATTTGGCACCCCCAAGTGCTGCAAGCCTTTTCTTCTCCTTTAAACCCATACATTCTAAACCGACTAGTACATAACTTTACATTCATCAACACTCAATTTCATAGTTATTATTCCCCATGATTATCTGGATTCAAGGGTGACCCATCATGGATGAATCTTATACAGTTTTTGTTGGATGCCGTCAGGTTCCTTCTGGAACACAATTATTTTAATTTTGATGCCAGTTTTTATTTACGAAAGCGAGGGACGGCGGTGGGTGCAAAATTTGCCCCCTCATTGGCTAATTTGTACATGGGGTGGTGGGAAGAAACCCATATTACTGCAAAACAGAGAGAACATTTAAAGCTATATATTCGCTATATAGACAATCTTTTTTTGTATATGGCAGGGTACCCAGAAGGAATTTGGTGGCTTTGTGAAGGATATCAACAAGAATGATTTAAATCTGGGGTTCACTAGACAATTTAGCCCAAATCAAATCGAATTTTTGGATGTAATGTTATCGGTAGAAGATCAGGTGATAAACACAAGTATCTTTCGTAAACCTTGTAGTGGCAATACTTTTCTGCATGTCTCGTCCTGTCACCCTAAAAAGCTAATAGAGGGAATACCAGTTGGACAATTTTTGAGGCTTTGCAGAAATTGTTCCACAAATATGGATTTTGGGTGCCAGGCACGGGATATGCAGTAGAGATTTTTGGAGAGAGGCTATAAACAAAAAACTATACATAAAGCATTTCAGAGAGCGAAAGGGAGTGATAGAGAGAATTTATTGAAGATTGGTGCAAAGAAAAATAAAAGTCAGAATTGGTCTGATAGAGTGGTACTCCCCACCATATAAAGTAAGCAATTTTTCGAAATTTCTAGAATTATAAAAAAAGTTTCTGCCTATCCTCTGTGGTGATGAGCACTTTTTCAGGGTATTGAGCCAAGTGATTAATGTTATCCCCAAGCGATGTTATACCCTGGAAGACATGCTATCGTCTAGTCATTTTAGATCAGAATGTCAGAGACGGGATCTGGGGCCACTTACATCGACTGGTAACTATAGCCGCAGATGCATAACCTGCAAGCATATGAAAGTATCTAAGAGATTCAAATCAACAGTGACAGGGAGGGAATTTGATATGAAAGGGTACATCAATTGTAATACTACCTTTGTGATATATTTGATCACGTGCCTAAAGTGCCATATGCAATATGTGGGGTGCACGACTAGAAAATTGAAAGAAAGGGCAAGGGAGCATATGAGTCAAATAAAAAATCCACGAACAGCAGACAATAGTAATATCACTAGACACTTTACTGTCTGTAATGGGGGAGACAGAATTCTTCTCCATCTGAAGGATTGAAAGAGTTAGATTGGGAGTGAGAGGGGGCGACCAATTGAGCCTTTTAGAAAGGAGAGAGGTGTTTTGGATTTTCCATTTGGGAACACGTCTGCCCCTAAGGCTTAATCATGAGTTTGATGTCACCTGTTATATCTGAAGAGGGTAAAGTAGAATACCTGCTTTAAGTATCTGTACTGGGGAACTTTCAATAGAGGGAATTAGTAATGGCTTTTACAATTAATAATATGTGCAAAGAGGTGAACGTAAATTATTTTGGAATTATATAATTTTAATGTGATATGTTATATACTGACGAATATTGTTAAATTTGAAATACTACTTGAATTTACAATTTATGATATATAGAACAGGATACAAACATCCCACAGAGGCAATTTTGGGATCATACTAAGAAAGTAGGGTTAATCCCTTTTAAATTTTGATGGGAGGGATTAACAGGGTTTAAATGCCACATAGGACATTCTTTTAACAGAGACACCTATGACTAAGCGCCGGAGGGTGCGAAACGCGTAAGGTGGGCCATGTGGGGTCAGTATGTATCTGAATTTTAATGCTAATTTAAATAAAATATTTTTTTTACTGAGGAACAGGAGTGAGTCATAAGATAATGGCAAAACAGCAGGAATGCACTTAACCAAAATGGCCACACAAGCAGGTTACTACAATAAGAATAGCCATATCACCTAAAATGATCATATTTATGTTTTGCATACTTTTCTTTTTCTAAAATCATTATAAGTGCAGCATTATATTTCTCAGCCATTTGTAAAAACTTCCATTTATGATACTTTGCCTTAGCCATGTGGAGCAGAGCTGGCCACTTCTCATCTTGTTTGTATATGGCAATAAGCTTTGTTCTTATTGGTTCAGGAATGTGACTGACAGTGTTGCTTCACAGAATGGTTATTTTATCTGTTTTGTGAAACAAAACTGTCATTTTGTTGAAAGAATGAATCCTGTGCTATAAAATCTTGCTTTCTGTCGCAGATATCTATTTTGTCATTCAAATCTAGCTTGACGTGCACTAGTTAGTTACACTATTATATATTATGTCCAACTTTGTTTTTACATAATTCATTCTGTAAGTAACTTTGCACATAAGTGTGTCCGTTACATGGAGGTTATACATATGTGAGACAGATTGCTTGTTAAACTGTACAGAATGGAGTTTGTGATAAAATGACATCCTTTTTGTGCACTAACCAGATTTTGTTTTCATTCTTTAATAGAAATACGTCTTTTGTATATTTGTTTTCTCTGTGTATGGTCACAAATACTTATATACCATGAGAGACATTCATTCTGTGTATTAGGGATAGTTTTGTAAACAGAATGTATTTGGGACAAAAGGCACCCCATATATTACACCATCAAATGGTTAACCAGGTTGAAACATTCATTTTATACTACAAGAATAAATGTCTTTCTACCCATTAACTTATTCTGCGTGATTTGCAAAAGCAGAAACAAAAAAGGTTAATTGGGATCCATACTTGAAAAGTTTAACGGCTTTTCACTCAAGTACAATATTCTCTAACAGAAAAATTTCTAATTTTTAAGCTCTTTGAGGTGGCAATATAATTAAACAATCACAGTGTTTTATGCAACATATTAACTTGATCAAAGGGACTCCGAAGAAATATATTCCTCTGCCTGCTAATGCAAAATGTAATTTTCCTATTTACATTTGACAATGCTTCCGAGGTAGAACAGAAAATAAAATGGCATTTTCAATAATCTCTGTGTAATAAAACTTTAGAAACAAAGCCACAACCATTAGTCTTGTGTTTATTAGAGAAATTAATTGGAAAACTCATACCTTGTAAACACCATTACCAGAAATAAAAAAAAAAAGTAAATTCACAGTCATTGCAATTTGCAGTTTTAAGGTGGAATATAAAGATTACATGAATTATTGTCCAGTACACACTATTAGATTTTTTTTACTTGAAGGAATAATTTGGTGTAATTCAATGCCGGCATCAGAGGCTGACAAGTATCATAAAAGTCATAAAAAATACATGGCAGGTTTGATACAGTAGCATTAAAACACAAAGTACTGCAAGACCTGCGAAGCATACCTAATGACTGTCATATTAGTATTGAACTCATTCTACGTGGTATTTTAGAAAAAAGAATTATGCTGTACAGCAAAGGAATGCAATTACTCTAAAATTACTAGCTAGGCAATAATGCGGTACAGGAATAAATATCTCTTCCAAGAATAAGCATAAACATATATCGAATCCTGAAGACTGGGAAGTTTAACCTTATTTTTAAAGCTACCAAATGCAAATTTAGCAGATTTATTTACACGCGTTATTCCCTTATTGATATCTAGCTCATAAAAAGAGCTGAACACATGTTAAAAATACCTTTGTCACCTCTGTGCCTCTCCTCAGCTCATACGCCAGCTCTTTATTTGGACAGAACCCAGACGCCAATACATTGCTGAGGCTGAGAGTTCATAACAGGATTTACATTTAAATTTGTTTTGCCTGGCTGAAACACTGTGTCAAGGACAAATGAACATCTGCATAATTTCCTTTTAGCCACATAGCACAGTTCATTTATTACGGGGTATAGCACTAAATGCCACCACAATGCCACTTGACCAAAGGGTTGAGCTTATATTCATTTAGCTTTTAATAGTTTTAAAGGCAAAATACTGTAGATGCTTGTGTGCTGATTAAAAATAGTATTTTGTACCAACCCCCCCTAAAATACAACCCCAATCAAACAGACCTTATTGTCTTTAACACCTTCTGCCAGCCTTCAAATAAGACACGACAATCTGCTTATTTAAAATATCACCTGAACAAGCTACTTATGGATGTTTTTTTGGGTTTGCATCTGAAAGGTTGTAGTGAGGGTTTATCGAATCCTCTAGTTTGGCCCCGCAACCACCCCCTCTCTCAGCCGCCATAAATAGCCAAGGACTTTAATGCTGAATTATAGTTTATCTTTGTACTCCAGCCTGTGGAAGGATTGTAACACCTCCAACCAAGAATGAACATAAAGATCTCTCTTCTTTGGCTTTCTCTGAAGGTTGTGTTTTCAGGTAATGCGGAACCTAGGTGGCCTGGGCCACTTATTTTAGCAAAAAAAGTTTGTGGCTGGGCTTGCCATCTGATAATAATAACACATTCCTATTGATTTTGTTAGAAATGTGTCAGCATCACATTAGGCTATACAATGGTGAGGTCACCATCAAGCAGATCTTTGACCAAATTAGTAACTCGCTCACTGGACCAAATCAAATCTATCTGATTCCTGACTCATGCCAATGGAGTCCTTGATCCATACAGATATCGACTGACAGACCTTCTCTTGGGCCGACAAGCTGCTGATTCAGTAAGCACAGGATTGGCCATCTAACACAACTTAAATTAAGAACTTAAGGTTGTAGAACACTGACTAACATTATGATGGAAGTCCTTAGTTACTCTGGATATTGTTTAACTCAACAAAGCACTGTTGATAATCTATTGCTTAATTTGCCTTGTCACACCAGCCTACATGGCTACCAGATACCTGAACTCACAATATACACAAACAGCTGCTGACAGAAGGACTTGAGGCATAAGCAGGCGTGTTCTGACGTGTTCTGGGTTTGTCAATTTTTTACTAAGGTCTAGTCCACTAGGCCAGAGTCCTGTAAAATTGTAGGGAAAGACACTGCCACTGCCATATACACTCTCATATCTTCCATAGATGCTTAATGCACCCAGGTTTAACATAACAAGAACAGTGATCATATAGTGGCTACAAGATTTACATGAAACAAAATATACAAAAATTGGATATAGCATACTTATAAAACAGCAGGAAATCACATTGCCCCTGCAAGGCCACCAGCCCCAGGGCCAGATTTACATAGCGGGCACTCCTAGGCCCACTGACATTTGTCACCCCCTTCCTTTTATTCACCCAATTTTTCATCCTCTGGATGGGAGCAATGGGGATTGGTGGACTCAAAATTTAAAATACTATTTTATCTCCATCCCCAGTGTTTCTGAATCAATGTGGGTGTGGTTGGGCAGCATGCCATCCCTAAAATTATGACACCCTAGGCCTGGGCCTTGGTGGCCTTTCCACAAATTTGGGCCTAACTAGCCCGCCTATATTTCAAGAGACAGCACATTTTTAACAGTATAACAGTATAAGTTAAAATACATTAAACATCACAAAATGGCATCAATAAGGAGTCTATTACACAAATATTTTTGGGTCTTAAACAAAATAGTACTTTTTATCCTATTAATTCACGATGCCCTTCAATGGATGTTTTCCAGGATCTTATAGAACAAGACCTGTGGAAACTATCCAAATCTAAAACTAAAACTAAAAATGGGATGATCAATTTTAGCTCCCAAGATAAATGTATATTGAAACAACTTCATGACAATTCTAATATCACCATACGCCAAGCAGATAAGGGTGGGGCTGTGGTGATATTAAACACTGTTGATTACATTTCTGAGGCGATACGTCAGCTCTCGGATTCGGATACATATTTAAAATTAACAACAGATCCAATTGAATGTTTCCAATCGGAGCTTGTTGCCCTTATTAAATTTGGAACATCAATGGTTGATGAGTGAGTGATTAATACTAAAGATGTACCTTTTTTGATTCGAGACTTCCCTATCACTCCAATTTTTCACCATTTACCTAAGATTCACAAGTCTATGACCCCTCCACAGGGCAGACCTATTGTTTCCAGCATTGGTTCCCGAAATGAAGGTCTTTCGATTTGGATTGATAAATGCTTCCAGCCCATTGTAAAGAATTTGAAATCTTACCTTAAAGACACAGGTCATTTGTTATCAATCCTTAAAGACATAAAATGATCTAATGACTATACATGGGTTACTATGGATGTTCAATCACTGTATTCATCCATCCCCCATGCTAAAGGGCTGGAATGCATCAATCATATTCTTGCCAAATCTGAAATATATTCCCAGGATTGTTTAGTTTTTGTGATTATGGCTTTGGAATTTTTGTTAACCCATAATTATTTTTACTTTGACGGGTCATATTATCTCCAAAGGCGTGGAGCGGCGATGGGTGCTACTTTCTCACCTTCCTATGCGAATTTATACATGGGTTGGTGGGAGAGAATCCATGTTTTTGGTGACAGTAACCCTTTCAGTGACTCCATTGTTTGGTATGGTCGCTATATAGATGACCTTATATTTATTTGGTGTGGGTCATCTATTAGACTTGCCATGTTTCTGGATTACCTTAATACTAACTCTTTCAATTTGACTTTCACAATGAACCAAAATCCCACTCATATTGAATTTTTGGATACTTTATTAATTGGACTATCAAGTACAGGTAAAATTGAATCCAAAGTCTTTATTAAACCTACAGCAGGTAACACCATTCTCATGGCTGACAGTTGTCATCCCAGTCACACTAAGACCAGTATTCCCTTCAGCCAATTTTTACGTTTCAGACGGAGCTGTTCAACACTTCAGTTTTTTGATGAACAGTCGACAATATTAAAAAAGAAATTAATAAACAGAGGCTATCCTCCCAATCTGGTAGAAATAGCATATCAGAAGGCTCGAACCAGGGACAGACATAACCTCCTTCTCAAAAATAAGAATGAGGACAAAGATAAAAATAAAAATGTAAACGAAGATATGAGTGTTGAGAAGAAAAATACCCCATCATCCAAAAATAGTAACAAAACTTCGATTTATTTCAGTACACAATATAGCATGGAATTTAATGACATATGCAAAATTGTACGTAGACATATTCCGGTTTTGTTTAATGATCCCACTATGAAGAGAATACTTAATGATGGCAAAATCAAAATGATCTCAAGATGATCTCCCACTTTGGGAACCAGGCTTTCACCAAGCATGATCTGTAATCGAGGTCCCCCTTTGTCCAATACTTGGTTAACAACGAAGGGTACCTATAAATGTGGAAAACATCCTTGTAAAACATGTACGATTATTTCAATAAGCACAGATTTTAAATCGAATGTTACAGGGAAAGTGTTTAGCAACCATACCTACAATAATTGTTGCAGTAATAGGGTTGTGTATTTACTTGAATGTAAGTCCTGTAAGAAACAATATGTTGGACGTACAATCCGCCCTCTCAAAGACAGGATAAGAGAACATTTACTTGCCATAGAAAAAGGTGATATTAAATCCCCTATCGGTAAACATTTTAAATCCTGTAGCAAACGTGGTATACAGGACTTAGGGGTAAAAATAATTGAAAAAGTACCCATGCCTATAAGGGGTGGTGATCCACTTCTCTCTTTAAACAACCGTGAAGTTTTTTGGATTCTAACTTTACATACACGCAATCCAGATGGATTAAATACAAGATTTGACATTTCTTATTTTACCTAAGCAATCTAAGTGGCTAATCATAATGTATCTTTGTACGTATTACAATTGTTTCATGTTTCACTCAATGGATACTTTTAATATATTTTGTAATTTATTACCCATTTTGGCCATTAGAGGTCACTGTGGGTACTAGCTATTTAAGTTGTGACTTTCACCTTTTCTTTTATGCTTATGATTAAGGGCAGCTGAGCCCGAAACGCGTCAAGCTGAAGATACAACGTGTATTTTTAAACATGGTCTAATAAAGATTTTCTATTTTAACGGCCTGGTGTGCGGAATCGCTCTTCTCCAAACATCACAAAATAACTAACAATCTCCTTGTATTGTGATGAGAAAAGCGTAATCAGCCAGATAGGTTCTGCTCAGATTTTACACATGCCTAATAGAGTTGGGGGGCCAGGGCCCACCGGGGCTGCAGCCTAAGGGCCCCCCACACCGGGCCCCTCAATGGCAAAGTCCTCTCTGCAGTCCCCTCGCCCAAGGGCATGGGTGTACCTCTTTCCAGCGTGTCAGCGCCAGTTAGGGATGTAAGGAGAGGGAGTTGCAGGGAGCAGGTCTGGGCCGGCAGGGCCCAAAAGACCCGGGGTCCACCAGGTTTTTTCCCAGGGTGTCCTGCCTGCCCAGTCCGACCCTGTGCTGTCCTGCAGTGCAAACTCAGTGAGGTTGCTGCACAACACACAATTACTATAGCAGTGGATAATTAAATTATTGTAGTGGAGAAAGTAACCTTTAGAAGAGCATGTGAACAGAATAGTGACAGAGCTATTAATGGAGCATTTGGCAGTACCCACAAGGGAGTTTTGACAGCCCATTACAGAGATACTGTATAATAAATATTATCCATTGATTTAGTCTATGATAGAAACAAGGAGGTTTAACTTCTGTCAAAAATCACTTAGAACCTGGTTTGGTCCTAATAAACAATAACATAATACGTTTACATGTTGCAATCCTGGTAAACATGTCACTTAAGTCTGATTGTACTGTATATGCGTAGCAACCCATATGGTCTGGTCATTCAGCCTAGAGACTCAGAATTCAGTTGCGTCAAAACAGAGAAAGCTTCTTACCTCTAAATATTAAACCATTAGGCAGAGATACAATGAGGTTGTGACCACGGCTCTCCTGAATGCCACCTCCAGGTTTTGCACGGCTCAGGTATTTTCAGCTTTCTTCATTGTGCCACATGACATCATCTCAGTTGGAGTGAAATTTAAATATTTAAAGATGCAAATGTCCTATTTCCAATTGCCCAACGTAAAGGTCTATTCCTATATTTCCTGGGTGTGCGCTTCTCTAGTCTCTTCCTGTTCTTGAGCCTTGCAAGTTCTTGACTTTGCCATCCTGCTGCCTGTACTGACCTCTGCCTCTGCAATATACATTGACTATTCTCTGGATCTTGATTTTGTACCACGGTACTGTTTGTTTTGACCTTAGTCTGTGACCTTGACTACTCTTCTATTATCTGTTTTGGTACTGTGTTAGTCGTCTGGTAGTGAACATGCATGTTCACGTCTTGCTTACTGCTCCCCCGTCCTTTCCAAATAGGTTTGGTTCCCTAGCCTGCTCAGAACTCTCTCCTTGGCCCTCTTACATTTAGTCTTGGAGGCATCTGTGTAGTGGAGGGCTATAGGCAGAAGTGTGAGCCATGACCAAGTTCTACGTTTGGGATACCTTACGTTACACGGGTCATGCAAATACTTTTCATTCTGCATTTCCTAAATGTCACTGCACTGCTCACCGTCCCACTCCCTGTTAACCATTGTGAAGCCAGTGCATAGAAATAAGTATCAGGTGCCCCATTCAGGTACATAACTAAGATTTTAGGATGATGTAAAGTTTGCCTTAATAACAGTATCCACAAAATGGTCACTGCCCGCTTGATGTAATTGTGCTTTTTTAAGACTAAAAGAAGCAAGATTTAAATAATTGATACAGTGTATAGTGTAAATTAAATTTATTTTGCTTGACAGATATCATAAAATAGGATTTGAAAATATTTCTTCGGCTGACAGGTCCCCTTTAAGGACATTATATGTGCATTAGCTACCATAAATACCCTCCCCTTTCAACAGAAGCGATTGTTTATCCATGTCATGCAATATATTCAAGCTGGCCAACTATTTCAAAGTCATCCTACTTTCATCTGATTCATTAAGCATTCTCCGGCTTCATTATACATTTTAGACAGACACAACTTTTTTCCTGCAACTTCCCTGCTTTAAAGATTGCCCTTTTTATTGGCCACCACTGGAATCACCTGACTGAAGCTGGGACTGATGGCAGCTATAACATGGAGGTGGCTATTACTCCTATATAAACTATGGCAAAAAAGGGAACGTTGTGCTCACCACTTTTAAAAAATTAGGTGGGGGTGCAATGAGGCTGTGACCATACAGACAAAGACAAGAGGTCCTCTGCATTTACCCATTATCTATCTATATATATATATATATATATATATATATATATATATATATATATATATATATATACATTATTTAGGACATTAAGACATTTTGTCCACAAGCTACTAAAAAAATGGCCTCTCCTTTAAACAAAACAGGGATTGTTTGTCCATATATTGCAATATATTTACGCTGGCCAACTACATCAAAATCATCCCTGGTATGTCCAGTCCTACACTGAACTTTCATCGGATTCTTTAAGAATCAAATTTCTTTATTATAAACTTTACACAGGGACTAAGTTTTACCTGCAACTTGCTTGGTTTCAAGCTTAAAACTCCCAAATGGTTGCCCTTTTTATTGGCCACACACCGAATGGTTAAAAATCTAGTGGGAGCACACATTTCCCTTTTTATTATAGTTTATACTGGAGCAGTGACCAGCTCCATGTTGTAGGTCCCATTATTCCCTGCTACAGTCAGGTGATCCCATTGGACACCAACAAAAAGAGTAACTACAGTATCTGGGAGTTCTACCTTTAAAGCAAGTTGCAGGTAAAACTTAGTCCCTGTTAAAAAGAGGTAGATATCTTGTTGAAGCAGCTGAAAGTGTAGGACTGACCAAACCAGACATGACTTTGCCATAGTTGGCCAACTTGAATAATCAACATATCAACAATACTCAGTTTAAAATGTTAAACCTATTCAGAATGAACATGACACAATGTTATCTACTGTCTAAAAATGATACAAAAACAAATAATTCATTTAATTACTTAGGACTTTGTACAGTATCTTTGGTTCTTATCTAAAATCTTTTCATTGTGACAATTATATACTGTATGTAACAGGCCTACCTCCTCTAAGTAGTTAGAATATAAGTGACTATAGATCTAAGACTGATGCACATTGGGATTAATCTCAGAGTTTGTGACCAAATCTGCTTCTTCTGTTTCATTTGAATGGGAAACATGACAGAAGCTAGAAATGACTAGTGTTTGCAGACAGAAAATGGTCAGCTCCAAATCAGCAGTAGGACAAATTGGTGGGGAAGTTGGGGTTGGGGGAGCACATATACAAAGCATTAATATTTTAATAAGTATAGGGAAACAGAAACCATATTTGTCACCTGGTGACTTCATGATCAATGTTTTTTTAAAGCAAATGGTGTTTGTAACAAGCCTACTTGACCATAACAAGCCATAACATGGTATATTTATCCGGCAAGATAACTTTAAGTTCAAGGACAGAACTTATATTTTAATCAGTAATTATCACAAAATATTGGTACTATTTTAAGCATTGGTCCATAGCTATTAGTGTCAACAACTGGAAGCATTTACTAGAGTGACCCACAGATAGTCTACATGTAGTCAGACCATAGACAGGCTGGTATACTGCAGATATTATTGGTCCTATAGGTTACACAAATCCAGTTGGGCTAATGGTATCATAAGAGTCCAAGGGATGAGGGTGAGATGTTGGTCTCTGGGCCTCCCTTCAGTTAGTTCCTCTTATTGGGGTTTGAAATGTCTATGGGTTTCCCTGTTGCTGTTCTCTGTCTCTCAAGGGCACAATGACACTCACACCCCTCTTTAAAATTCTCCCTAACTTATCCATTGTTTTTACACACTCCTCCCCTTGGACAGACATATTACATACAACCAACAGTGTTTTAGCACTTTATGTATTATTTTGCATTTTGAGAAACAGATACAATGAACCAAATTCATTTTGCAATTTTTTCAAATGCAGAAATTCCTCATAATCATAAACTATGTTGCTCTACATTTATTTCTGTTGTTGTTACAGAAGAACAACACAAAGAAACTTCAATTAATTGTAGCCAATTATTGGAGCATATAGCTTAAATACACGAGAAGCCCTTCTGAATGTATGGAAAGTGTCAAGAATACAGTGCTTTATAATTAAACAACATTATAATAAAGGCAGCAATGCAATAGAACTGTAGAATGACATTTCCTAGGCGCTACAGGTCTAGAAAATGCCATTTGGAATATGGATCCTGTTTCGTCAAATTCGGAATTGTGAGATAGTGGGGGGATTTATTTATTTACCTGCTGTAGACTAGCAATTACAATTCTGCACTAAGGACATGTGTAACAATGACATTTATAGACTTGCTTAGATATTCTGGGAAAATATACAGAAGTGCAGTTACTGGTAATTAATAAATTTAACTTTTGTGTCACAGTTCAGAGAAAACGCAAAGGAAGTGTAAACCGAGGGGTTAATTTTGCTTCCTTACCTCCCCAATAGCTCTGCCTTGGTATTTGCTGAATATGCAGTAATACATTGTGATGTGTTATACTGAAAATTCTAGTTCAGTTACTGACCTGTTTATTGCCTCAGGTTATGTTTTTTTTTCTGGTAAATAAACAGCATAGAAAGAGCCATTTCGAATACAGGCCTTTATGAAATAATGTCTGAGGTTAATTTTAATTTTTCCAAAGACATAATGATCAATCCTTATACTTTATAGAGGGACATTTCCATGACGACTTACTTATTAAATTTTAAAATGTTTGGCTCAGCTTTTTCTTCCAAACAGCAAAGAAATTTGCTTACCCTAAGCAATAATGATTGTCCATTGTTTGCTCATTCTTATTCATCAAATTGTTCCCCTTAAAGGAGAAGAAAGGGTATAATTGCTGTCAGTGCCAGTTAGACAACCCCCCAGTGATTATTAGCTATATGCTCACCGAAAACTGCACCGACCTGTGGTACTACTATATTAGTACCAAGCTGCAATCTTCTTCCCTTTATTCGATGGCCCTGTCCAGATGTGCATCCTCCAGCTTTTCACTCTACTGCACATGTGCACCAGCCTAGTGTAACCTTAAGACACGAGGCATGGAAGACTTTCTGTTAAACAGTTGAAGTTGCTGTGATTCTTTCATAACAGGTAGACAGCGTCAGAACCTTTTCTCCTCAGCTCTCCTAACAAAGACTGTTGTCCCTTTCTCTATCACTGCCAGAATGGCCGCCATATTTCCTGGTCCTGTTTCCTTTTATTCACTTTTCAGTACCAACAACTTTCACAGTTCAACTTAAGAAGCACTGCCACCTAGCAGCCAAACTAATTACACATTAACTATTTAAAAAGTCACATTTTGCCTCCTTACACTGGGGCTGCTGCAAAGAACCAAGAAGTAGAATACGATTGTGATGAGGTTCTCTTAAAGTAGTACCCTGATCTGGTGCAGTTTTCAGTGAACCGGAGCACCAGCCCTGGGTCTCAGGTTAGCACCTATAATCACTAGTGGGTGTTTAACATTTAGCCCCAACATTCTTTCTCCTTTATATGTTTCATAAGGTTTGTGCTTAGTACAAGGGAATTCACATGGCAACATAGATTTATGGTATGTCTCTGCATGGGCTATGAATAAATATAGTCTGTTGTGCCTGCTACAGGGAGCAGCCACTTTTTAGAGGTCATAGGACTAAAAAAAAAAAAAAGCCACAAGACAATGGAGAATGGAAAAAAAGATTGATTTTTAACAAATATTTCTTAGACAAAATTCATAATTTATCTCCTTTCTTATAAATTTGATTACGAAAAGGATCTCAAATAAACAAAGTTGTTTTCTTCTCTGAAAGAACTTAATTGCAAAAATAAAAGCTTAGTCACTACGAAAATTACATTAGTCCATTCATTTTTAAAACTTCAAAAAAATCTTTTAACAGTCTCTACTTAGCTTGAACATTAAAAATACACTTCTTGTTGACTTCAGTAGAAGCTCATCTGATTTATTTGCCATATTTATTCATTTCAAGTTTAGATATGTCTTTGATTGCTTGGGAAACCTTGAATGCAAAAATATTTTGATTGGAGATTTTCTCAAATGACAGACAAAAACTCCATTTGAAATTGTAATAAAATTTCCATTTCAATGTTATTTTTTTAATAGTTCCTTTGGTTTCACTTTTTAGGGGTTGTATGTTTATGTGAACTTCCATAATGGTGCTGCTACTAGTGATGAGTGAATCGGTGCTGTTTCGCAGTAAATTTTGCAAATTTATATATATATATATATATATATATATATATATATATATATATATATATATATATATATATATATATATATATATATATAACCATATTATCATGGGCTAAAACAAGATGATAACTGAATGTAGAAGCATCATTAAGCAACACTGTCCAGAGCTTTCTAGGGACAGCAGCCCTTTTAATCCAAGAAGATAGAAATAAAAATCTCACCTGCTCTGTGCAAACCTATTTATTAATATTTATTTGCACAGATGGATCTGTTTCAGGTGCAAATTCTGGGAGAAGGCCTGGCATAGAGAGACTTTTAATAGATCGCCTTCTTGCATTGCAATTGATCTTGGTCAACTTATTATGGCAAGTACAATAACTGAGTTTGTGTTCTCTTCAGGCTGGCTCACTGTTGTTCATTGCAGTACATTATTATTTTAGCTGCAATTAATTCACTGTATATTAGAGTCTATACTTCAGCATGCTGCTTGACATACTCATAGGTAGTCTGTCCATCTCCAATAACCCCTGCGACACTGAAGAGACAGTTTCGATAGCAATGTTGGACTGCAACCAGGTGCTTTGGATTTGCATTCATTAACGTTACTCATCGACTTCTAACAAACTTTCCCATGCTCTGTTGATTTGTGTGAATTGTGAATTGATTCCGAAAGTGAGCTGTGAAGGTAACATAATTTAAATCTAACCTCTGCCTGAGGCTGCCACTTAATTTGTGAGAGACAAAATATGCTTCAAATCGGCAGAGGAAAGGGTGACACCGAAGGTGATATTGCATCTGCCGCTGAAATAAAATGTAATACAATTATGCTTGATAATGATTCTGTTTTTTTAAAGTGCAATGCGGGGGCTGTACAAAACTGATTTAAATGACAAGACAGCTCAAAGCCGTCTTGTCAAGAGCAAGCAAGCAAATATTGCAGAGTGCAGCTGGGCTATGTATCTCACAATATATCTCAGTTGGGCTTTCCTAGTGACTTTAGAGTAAATCAACACATAGGTAAACGGATTAAAAAACATTAAGTGCTAATAAAGTTTAGAACTATCAGCCCATTTGAATGCTTTCATTAATACTTACATTACACTTTCAGTCTGAACTTAGCTAACTGTTGTCTGATTTGTTCACAATAACTCCACTATATAGGGGTTATTTATTAAAGTCTGAATTTATCTCAATATTTTCTCCTACAAACTCCGATCAAATACTCTCAGTTTTATTTACGCTTATTTATTATTACATTTTCCCAAAAATTTGCTTTGCGGGAAAAATAATAATCTGATTTTCATGTTTTTTTCAGATTTTTTTATCCAATTTTCATGATTTTTTTGGATTCCTCCAGAAAACTCAGCTTTTTGCCCGAAAACTGCAGGAAACCCAGCGCACATCAAAAAATCTTTGGGACTTCTCCCATTGACTAATATGCAACCTCGACAAGTCTGAGATGCTGGATTTTCTGATTCAGACTTTTCCATCCTCAGGGTTTAATAAACTCCAAA
Organism: Xenopus laevis; assembly: GCF_017654675.1. Lineage (NCBI taxonomy): Eukaryota > Metazoa > Chordata > Amphibia > Anura > Pipidae > Xenopus > Xenopus laevis. The sequence goes on from NC_054379.1 coordinate 120,478,888, forward strand.
AAATTCGTGATTTTTTAAAATCCGATTTTATAAAAAAAAAAATCAAGAATTTTTCGTGATTTTTGCATTCGGGGTTTAGTAAATAACCCCCTGTGTGTAATAATCAAGTTTTAGGGTATGGTGTGCTGAACATAGTAGCTCCATAACACCAGATATGAGACCTCTTATCTTGAATGCTTGGGACCCGTGGTTTTCTGGATAAGGGGTCTTTCTGTAATTTGGACCTCCATGCCATAAGTCTCATAAAAAAATGTATACATTAAATAAACCCAATAAGGTTGTTTTGCCTCTTATATGGATAAATTATATATTAGTTACGATCAAGGAAATCATTTTTTAAAATGTTAAGTATTTTATTAAAATGGAATCTATGGGAGATGGCCTTCCCATACTTCAGAGCTTTTTGGATAACAGGTTTCCGGATAACGAATTCTATACCAGGACATGAATGAAACCCACACAAACTTATACAAACTTTTTGCAGTTAGTACCCTGGCTAGCATTGCTAAAAAGCAGCAATGCTATCTAATGTACCACCATGATGCACTATAATATGGATCATATCTGCAATATATGTTGTGTAAATATGGTTTTGTGATATATCCTTTTAGAAAGGTTGCTGGCTCCATGTTGAGTCTGCGCGTGCTTCCTGGTGGCTTAAGTTCAGACACTGTAAATAAGTGTAAATAAGTAGTGATGGGCGAATTTATTCGCCAGGCACGAATTCACAGTGAATTTGGGCGATTTGCCGCCAGTGAATAAATTTGCAAAACGGCCGCGAAAATTCGCTGGCGTCAAAAAACCCCCATGAAATAAGTGCTCTTCCTGACTGTTATTTGGATATCAGTGATCTGAATGTATGGATTCTATGAATAATAGGCACCCTCCAAATTAGTAGGAAATATTGGACCACATTCAATTCAAGAGAAAATGTATCTACCAATCCAATTCTTAAAGGGGTGGTTCACCTTTAAGTTAACTTTTGGTATGTTATAGGATGGTTAATTCTAAGCAACTTTTCAATTGGTCTTCATTGTGGTTTTTTTTTATAGTTTCTGAATTATTTGCCTTCTGCTTCTGATTCTTTCCATCTTTCAAATGTGGCTGACTGACCCAATCTAAAATCAAACGCTCTGTAAGGCTGCGGATCTATTATTATTGATACTTTGTATAACTCATCTTTCTATTCAGACCCTCCCCTATTCATATTCCACTTCCTTATTCAAATCAATGCATGGTTGCTAGTGTAATTTGGACCCTAGCAACCAGATTGTTGACATTGCAAACTGGAGAGCTGCCGAATAAAAAGCTAAATAACTCAAAAACCACAAATAATAAAAAATGAAAACCAATTGCAAATTGTCTCAGAATATCTCTCTCTACACCATACTAAAAGTGAACTCAACGGTGAACAACCCCTTTAACTAGTTTTTAAATTATCTGCATTCTTCTTCTGACTGTCTCCAGTATTCAAATGGAGGTCACTGACCCCGTCTAGAAACCAGATGCTCTTTCAGGCTACAAATGTATTGCTATTGCTACTTTTTATTGCTCATCTTTCTATTCCTATTCACATTCCAGTCTCTTATTCAATTCAGAGTATGGTTGCTAGGGTAATTTGGACCCTAGCAACCAGATTGCTGACATTGCAAACTGGAGAGCTGCTGAATAAAAAGCTAAATAACTAAAAAAACACAAATAATAAAACATGAAAACCAACTACAAATATCACTCTGTACATCATACTAAAAGTGAACTCAAAGGTGACCAACCCCTTTTAACTTTTTAGTATGATGTAGAGTGATGTAGGTATAGAGAAATTAAAGCCTGTTGGTAGCCCAGTTATATGATGTAAAGGTTACCAGGTAACTTAGTAGCGAGTGAGAAATTTGTTAGTAGTCTGTGAACGTGCATTGCAAATACTTATGTATTCTGGGAGACTACTGGTTATTGAATTATTACTAAGCTGACGTGTGTTTTTCTATTTCTCGGCTCATCTTACACAGTACACGAAAAAAAAGCCTTAAGAGTGACTGACAGTTTTTGTATGCCTGACAGTAGTTGTAGGATAAAACATAAATAACAAACTGTTGGAAAATGATACACCATTCATGTCCACCTACTGCAACGTCATCTGCTTCACAGAACTTGATCATGTACATTGTGCCCCAATGTTACATTCCACCCGCTATTTGCAGCTGGATTGCATAACAGCTTTGTTTTTTTTTCAATGGGAAATAAGCAAAGGAAAATATCATCAAAGTGATATAGAGCAATGGAAATGAGATTCCTTATTACGCAGCTTATTGATGTTCAGATTTCAGATTGGCATGGAAAATGGCCTTAAATACCGCTGACTGATGCATAATCCTTGTCTATTTTACTAACCTTGTGAACACTAAGCTTATTACTAAGATGCGTGCTGAAAAATGTAATAGCTATTATGATGAGCCAACATCCACTGTCTATACAGTTATGGTATTATAATTAGGTCTTAGGCAGCTAAATCAGTGCATGCAATTGTCTACAGATTTGATTTCAATCCCCTTTGATTAAGATTTGAATTATATTTAATACATTAATAGATTTTATAGGGCTCATTTACTAAAAGAGTACAAATAGCAAAGTAAAAAAAAGCACAGTTCCCCATAGATTTTTTTATGTGCTATATTCCTTGTCCATTAATGCAATCATGCCCTTTGCAATCAGATGTAATATTGAGCCACATACAGATCATGCAAAGATAACAGCAACTAATGTAGACATGGTTTTTATATGTCTACATTTTTTAGGTGGACCAGTTTACACATCAGCATTGAAAGTCCAGCTCCTTAGTATTCATTTGTCTTTAGAGCTTCTTAAAAAACCATTGTGAGTTCACATGGTGAAGTGAGGTGTTGCCAGAAATTGCATTGTATAGTAAAGGGATGGTTCACCTTTAAGTTAACGTTTAGTATGTTATAGAATGGCTAATAGTGATGGGTGAATAAATTCGCCAGGCCGCAAGTTCACAGTGAATTACGAGTTTTGTGAATAAATTTACTAAACTGCCTTAGAAAATTTGTCAAAAAATTTTGGACGTACGTTGGAAAAGTCGCTCGAGTCAAAACCATTGAGCTTCAACATTATATCCAAAAGTGTGTTGCATGTTTTAGTGGCAAGTTAGATGCTTTTCCAAGTGAAAAAAAACTAATGTTTAAATGCTTTAGCATTTCAAATCTGCAAACAGCAGGTTTTCACATGGCTTTTAACCCTGTTGTTGCCATGTTGGACACAGGTAAAAAATGTCTTTCAATGCTGAGAATGGTGTAGGACAGACACAAGAAGTAATGAAGAGAGACTAAGAAAGAGATTGTTTTTGTTTGTGCTGGCCAGCAGAGGTAGAAAAGACAGAGAATAAGGAAAGTAAGTACTGTCCACAGATATCTCAAAAAAATATTAGTTAAAATGTTTTTCTTTTAAAAGTTCTGAAAATACTGGACCATAAGCAAAAAAACCCTGAAAATTCTATTAAGCAATAATGCGAATATAATTTAACAAATCATCTTCTAAAAAAAATCCCTCTTGTGGAATTAAATGAATGATTTGGCTTTGGACTTTCCAGACGACTCAGCATAAATTTCATTCACTGCAGTAAGACAATGCGTCTATTAAGCCTTCCTAATTAAAATAATTACAGGGCACCTGCTAATAAAATGCTTTTGTCATCTTCGTCAATTATTCTTGCACATGCATTAAATGCTTGGCTACTGATAGGAAAGTCACTGATATTTTTTTCTGATCTGTGATACGGAATAAAAAGCAAAGGCTTACTCTGATTAGAATAACATGCAGGCAACTACATATAGGATACCCATGTCTTATGCAGCATTATTATTAATTATCCATTATGCATATAGATTTTATAGTGAACAGACAGGTACATATATGATAAAGAAACTGGGCAGATCGAGATTTGGTTGAAATCAAGCTCTTTTGCTGCAATACAGTACAGAACTACTGCATCATTATTCTTCATTCTTTTTTGACTACAGCTACTGGATCTACAATCAGATCCCATTTAGAGGCCTGTGCAAATCTGCTGAGAGTGGACCCTGTGTACACCCCAATGCAGACCTTGCCTGGTATGACTTTCCAAACAGCCTGATCAATATACTGTATTTCTGAGCCCTAAATAGTTTAGGGAAAAATACATTCTCCATAAGCTGCAGACTCAAAGAGCAAAATGTATCAGTACATATCAGTATTTGTTTAGTCCTCCTCAAAATAAAGCATTCCATTATTATTATTCATTTTTCCAAATGGCAGACTATTTTTATTATTTTTATGACCAACAAAAGCTAATTTTATCCGTTCAGATTCCAGTTTGCATACATTTGTTCCACAGCTAAACCCTAAATTCCTTCCACTGACACAATCAGTTGTTAATTGTAGTATACAAAGTAGGAGTCAAGGAAATTAAAAGAATTGTTCAGTGTAAAAAAATGGGTAAATAGGCTGTGCAAAATAAAAAAATGTTTCTAATATAGATAGCCAAAGATGTAATGTATAAAGGCTGGAGTGACTGGATGTCTAACATAATGGCCAGAACACTACTTCCTGCTTTTCAGCTCTCTTGGTTTCCAATCAGTGACCAATCATAGACTTGAGGGGGGGGCACATGGGTCATAACTGTTGCTTTTAAATCTGAGCTGAATGCTGAGGATCAATTGCAAACTCATTGAACAGGAAATACCTGTACTGGTCCCCTTTAACTGCCAGGGGAAGTATTTACGAGAAAGTACCTGTGCCTTTAAAATTAGTTAAATCTCAATATAGAACATAATGAAATTTGAGCTCTAATTTACAAAAAGCAAGAAAATCTTGCTGAGTAGGGATGTAGCGAACCGCCGATAATGTGTTCGCGAACGCCGTTCGCGAACACCGGCAAAAAATGCGAACAGTTCGCGAACTTCGAACATCCGAACGATCGAAGGATTTTAATCGTTCGATCGAACGATTTTCGTTCGAATCGAACGAAAATCGTTCGATTTTAGCGACCGAATGGTCGAATGGTCGAACGATTTTGACACGAACGCCTATTGGCGAACGTCGCGCGACGTTCGCGAACTTGCGGCGGACACGAACAGCCGATGTTCGCGCGAACAAGTTCGCCGCAGAACAGTCCGCGACATCCCTATTGCTGAGGCTGGATATAAATATTGTGTCAAAGTAAAAAAAGTTTTGAATTGTTAATTAAACCATTGGCAAGCTGCCTGTCCATTGTGCTTGCTTTATAATACCCAAATAAGACTGACATTTTGAACAAATGTACATTTTTTTTCATTTTGCTTATATGTTATATCAAAGAAAATGTACAGGATTTCCCAGGTCTGCCGTCATAGTGGAAAAGTGCATCTGAACTCTAACCATTAAAGTTTTCCAAACTGACCTTTAGGGTCCACAGAGATCTCAGAAAAACAAATACTGTGTTATTGATTTGCTTTCACTAGAGTATTTTGTCAGAGATTTTTTTTCTAAACCATTGCAAAATGAAAGTAAGAAATAAGAACCAGACAGGAGACTGAAGGTTAAGTAGATTATTTTATAATATGCCTTCAGTCCACACGGCGCTGCCCATTGTTAGTCTTTTCTTTTCTGGACATATGAAAAGGGCTCATAAGTGTAAGGTATTCCATTTCCAAAATATATTTTTTGGATAGTCTATACTGTTCTTGATTAAAATAAAGACTATATGGTGTGTAATATTTTAAACTCTGATTATTACAGTGGCAACTAAGACGATACAATGCAAGTTGTTGCTCTGTTACTCGAATAGAGAGATTATTAATAGTTAGGATAGACACCTAATTGCAGGGATTTGTTTTATTAAAAAAAATGACTATATACAGTAGATAGATCCAACAGGAAAATCCCCAAAGTTACACTTGTTATTTAATACCTAGGGGCCCATTCACTAAGTTCGAGTGAAGGAATAGAGGAAAAATAGTTGAATTTCGAATGTTTTTTTTTGGCTACTTCGACCATCGAATTGGGGAAGGTCCCCAAAGGCTTGCTAACAATTTTCTGATCGGAGGATAATCCCTCGATCGATGGATAAAAATCCTTCAAATCGTTCGATCGAACGATTATTCCTTCGATCGTTCAATCGAACGAATTGCGCAAAATCCTTCGACTTCGATATTCGGAGTCGAAGGATTTTAATTCGGCAGACGAATGTCGAGGGTTAATTAACCCTCGATATTCGACCCTTGATACATCTGCCCCCTAATGTCACAGCTTTGCACATAAATAAGGGTTTTGACATGGCCATTGTAGGACATTTGTCTCTTTTCTTGTCACAGGAATTTTAAAGTTCTTTAGCCCTGTATTTGGGATCACAGTCTTACTAAAAACATTACTTTGATAGTAAGAAAAGGCAAACTAATTTTACAAAATGTAGCAAATTTACAGTACATGGTAGAAAAACACTAACATGTAGCTAACATACAGATTTGTTTAAAATAAGAAGTCAGATTATGCAGATGGTGTAAATTTTAATAAACGCATTCATAAGGATAAACTAATCTTCTCTGTCCATTATTGATGGAGACCTGTCTCATAACTATTCCTTAGCAACAAATACACTGCTTCCAAAACAAAGATGAGGCTACATATACATAGTATGATCTTTCTATTACTGAAATGAATTCCTTCATCTTAATGCAGAAGCCACATTAATGTGGCAACACGTTACAAAAGCAGTCGTGTCTGTTTGCTGTTCAATTGACTTTTGTTCTCCAAGTTACAACAGGTATGAAGAATACAAAGTAAATTCAGTTTAGCAATCTGCAGAGAGAACTGAAAGCCCATAAAGAAAGCAATTAGCCTCCTGCAGTTAACATGTTGCTACAAAAACTCCGGCCATGCTCTTGTTTAGTTCAGTTTGCTCCATGCCAACAAACCTGATCTGAACTGCTTTGTCTTTTCTTTGTTTTTGTACATAGATGCACTGAATATTTTAATTTTATATTGAGAAAATTCAATGTTTGATATTTTATTGGTTTCTCACTTTACTGAAATTATTTTGCAGCCTTGTTTCAGGACTTCTCTTTCAAACTGTAAAATGATCCTATTTTTTTAAGTTAACTTTTCTTTTCATGTTCTTGCTTGGGGAAAAAAAAGATGTGAACCTTTAGTAGTTGTAAAAGTTCCCAGACCATGGTGTCAGGCATGGAAGAGTTAGATGGCATTGTGGCTGAAGGCTGCTTTGCATTTTATTGGGTATTATAAAGAAACTTGAACCCTGGGAGTCTTTAAATCCTTGCATATCCTAAATTTTTAGACAGAGAGTTCTTTAAACTTTGATCACATCTTTTAACACAACAGAATACTGAACAGGGAACCTGACAGTTTCAACCTTTAGCACTGGGAGCTTTTAGAACATTTAAACATGGAATTCTTTTAAGTGCTTGACTAAAATCTACTTATTTTAGCAGTGTCCTAATGTAAAGAACCTAACTCTACATTTCCCTCCCATATGTTTATATAAGTAGTTGGTCTTTTATGTCTAAATTTTCTACTAAAATTATTTCTGTTCTGAATAGTTCAGTGCTGCTGTTCTCTCATAAATGGCCTGTAAATGTTTCTTTTTATGAGAGTGTGTCCTGGGTTCATAAATACAGCATTATGTAGTTGTATATTCATCAACAAGACAAGTATGGAAAAAAGTTGCTAAAAGGCCTTTGGAGGTGATTATGCCATTGGATTATCTAGGTACATATATTATACATATGATGGGTTTGTAAAATAAGAGTAATGGTTCATGAGGCAAATAATAGTCAAAATCAACATCATCATTTTTTTATATAGGAGAAGGTCAGAAGCAGAGCGAAGGTTGCACAAAGAAGTGTATTTGGAGATCAGAGATCAAATATAGGGAGGGGCTTCACTGTTAAGTGCCTTAAATGTAAGTGTGAGTTGTTTGAAGTTGATTCTAGAGGAGATTCTGAGCCTGTGAAGGGACATGCATATGGGAGCAGCTGATATTGAGCGGTGAGATAGATGAGTCTAGCAGCAGCATTTAGGAAAGATTGTTTTGAAAGGCGACTTGTTGGAAAACCTCCGAGGAGTAGGTTGCAGTAATCAAGGCGGGAGATGATAAGAGACTGAATAAGTGTTTTGGTTGATTCTGAACTGAGATATGGTCGTATTCGGGGCAAAGTTGCGCAGTTGAATATGACAAGATTTTGCAAGTGTTTGGATGTGTGGTGGAAAAGACAGATGCGAGTCTAGGATAACTCCTAGGCAGTGTGCCTGTGTAGTGGAATGAAAGGTAGTGTTGTTTACTGTGAGATTGCAGATTGCAGGAGGCCGAGAATGGAGTTGTGAGTGAGATGCTGGATCAGGCATTTGTAAACAAGCCTTTCCAGTAATTTGGATGCAAATGAAGGGAAAACATATTATAGTTAGTGGGAGAGCTGGGATTAAGGGAAGGTCTTTTGAGGATAGGAGTAATTAGTATAAGGATGGAAAAGTACCAGTAGAGAGTGAAAAGTTGCATAGGTGGGTAAGTTCTGGCGAGAGTGATAAAGGGAGATTGGATAAAGGAGGATAGAGGGTATGGGGTCAAGGGAGCAGGTTGTGAGTTTTGATCTGGCTAGAAGTTTGCTAACTTCATCTAGTGTTGCAGGGGGGGAGGAGTGCAAAGTGGATATGAGTGGACTGCAGGTTAGTCTGAGATTGTTGTCAGACAGTATGTTCAGTCTAATATTGTTTTTTTCATAACAAGCAAGATCATGGGCAGTTATATTAATGGGTGGAGGGGGATGGTAATTTATCTGAGATCAAACAATACAAAGGGCATAATTTATCAACGCTTGTATATTCTTTCCTTTTTGAATGTTTTTGCACAAACAATTATAAATTATTAAATTAATAATGATTTAAAAAACACACATTTTGGTAAAAAAACTTGAACTTGGAAGCAAAAGCTTGCAAGGTCATGTAGAAGTCAATGGGAGCTGCCCTAATGTTAACTATTTATTTAATTTAAGCTTCACAATTTTTTTAGCTTGTCAACCCATTAACAACACAAAATTCTAGTTATTTGTATTTTTGTTTAGTTTAGTTTGTTTAATATATATCTTGTTTTTTTTTATATTTTTTGTATTTATATTTTTAATAAACAAATAATATTAACAAATTTTTTTAAAAAATGTGTTTATCCGAAGTAGTAAAAAAGACAAAAATAGCATAAATACGAGCAAGGGGACACTAAAAAGCCAAACTATTTTTTCTGTATTTCTGTATAAAAATACTCATCTAGAAAATCCATCTGTGCAGTTACCCATACAATTTGAAAATAAGAAAAAAAATTCAGAGTGAAGCAATTTTAATAATTTTGTGGTTAATTCCCTGCAGGAAATAAGATTAAAAATGTAAAAATAACATATTGCTTTGGATATCTACAATCTACTGAAATAAACCTCAATCTTAAAATTATGTATTTTCTGAATAATGATACAGTAAGTCTCCTGAAAGTGGAGCTATACATACCCAAACAAATTAATGTACAACAGCTCTGTTGATCACTTTTGCAATTTAGATTGCATTTTTGTTTTAGTTTTCATGATATTAGCTTACACTGCTAATATCATTCATTTTGCAGTAGGAACACAACTTCTGTTCTGTCTATCCAGTTGATGGACAAATTAAAGTCAATGGTAAAAATTTAAGCAGGAAGAATGATAGTGTAAGAAGCAGTAATGGCAACTGATGTTCTCTACACAAAATTATTGATTGCCACTTTTATGCTGCAATATTACACCAGCTACATGATGTATAAAAGTCAATATACAGGTTGATAAATATGCCAGATTTTACATGGTGATACTTAACATTCACATAGTGATGTGTGATGATTTGATCAGCATTTTATAAGGCTATTAAAATTGGCTGCTATTTTCTGTACAGGCTGACAAGCACTGGCTCTTAATAAATTCTTCACAATAAAAACAAAAACAAGAATATACAGCCTGATTTATGAAGGTTCAGTAAATTCGGGTTTGCGAAGGAAAAGAAAGGAAAAGGAAAAGAAAAGACCTATTCATTGAGGGGGCCTAAAATATATGGAACCCCACTATCAATAGATCGCTAGGTTTGTTTCACAGGATGGTGCTCCTATTGGGTAAAAATTGCAGTGGCCAAGTGAAGTTTGAGTCACAATGCTGTGGTGCCATCTTAAAAGAAATCAAATGTTAACATGTTTATTAAAAAAATCAGAATTAAAAAAATATGATTGAAGAAAACCATGATACAAATACCTTGAAATAGCTTTTCATTTACATTTTGCCTAGGACAGCTACCATTGAATTCTGCATGACCTTGCAAGCTTTCAGCATAACATTTTTGACTTAATAAATATTGAAAGTTATTTTTTTGAAAATCATTATTCCAATTCATGATTTTTAGAGGAAAAAAAGTCAAATCACTGAAAAAAAAAATGTTTAATGTTGATCAATAAGCCTCTTACATTAGCAGTGATGTAAATTTGTGGGACTTTGTGCCATTGCCCATCCATAAAGCTAGTTTAAGTCTGCTTGGGGAAGCAAGGTAAGATGAGGACGCAGTGCTGTAACTTTCCAGGCAGATGAAGTTATTTTCCAAGGGAAACAGTGGCAATTACCTAGTCATTTTTCACTTGGGGTGTTTAACATTTTGGCACCCTCAGTTTTTTATTAATAATAAATGTTTATTAAGCCTTTCACACAGAACAATTTATTCTAGTATTAAAAATCCACTCTCTTGGCATGTGATACGCATTCCTTCCCCCCCCGAAGCTGTTATGAAAAAAATTGACACAGATATCTACTTTTGATAAATGTGTCTGTTCATTAAGAAAGATATTCCTGACAACAAGTAAAGCTTTGTTAAACTTGAAATATATCAAACTGTCCTTCAGGACCTTCTAGTTCAATATTTTATACCAGCTGTATGGTGCCAACCAATTCCAAAATTGGCATCGAGGGAACATAGCAATGAGTGAATCTGCCTTGTTTGCCTTGGCTGAAAAATTTGAGAAATGGTGAAAATTTCATGCATTGAAGTCAGTGGACGCTTTCTCCAATCCACGCAACTTTTATTTTTAAAATATATTTGCATCTATGGGCTTCTTTTTTGCAGTGAAACCTGCCAAAAATTTTTGCAAATCCCTAATTATCACCAACGTGGCTTGTGAGTTAATATCAAAACCATTTGACTCATCTCAAAATCACATGTTGGACATAAATGGTATATATTTACCTGTATATTACTTACACTCAGTTTCCTGAATATCTCAAAGCATGTTTTGATAATTAATTTTAACAACATGGTTTTCAGCCTTTTGTATAGATTTTGTTCTTTAACTTTGGAAAGGATAAACCTGTACATTCTGGTGTACTGATGTAGTGACATTTCTAGAAAGTTCATGATGCATCCCAGTACATTAAGCCTCCTTCTACTTGAAAATCTTCTCTTGGGTATTCATTAGCTGTAAGGAAATGTTCTTTCTTGACTAATTTTTATTGACTAGTTTCTGATGTTTCAGCTAAATCAGAAGTTGATGCAATTAAACCACCTATAGTGTAAGTGCAGAAACCGAGGGATTTAGGCAAAATGGTAAATAAAGATTATGTTCTGTAATTGTTTAGTACAAAAGTCATGATGACATTTGGTTGAATAACATGTTTGACTTCTTAAAGATGACACTTTGCCACAACACACAAGTATTTTTTATACTGTTACTAAAAGTTAAAAAATGAAAATAAAGGACTTGCACTCCCTGGTCCATGTGAACATTTGTAATATGTTTCCATGGGAGTGCTGAAAGAAACTGGTTTGGTCTGTTATATATATATATATATATATATATATATATATATATATATATATATATATATATATATATATATATATATATATATATATATATATGTATATATATATACATATATATATATATATATATATACGTTTGAAGAAATCCGTACTAGCTGAAGGTAACTAGTTGTGTTTGATGAGTGATAATAGGAATGTCAAGTTTTCTTGCCTTTATTTGTCCAGTGACATTGATCTAATACAGTATAACCTATTTACAGAATGAGCTACAAACATGTTTTAATCTGAATTGACATATCAGTTACTTCTATTCTGTACAAATAGTCAATTCTTATTATGTTGTTAGTGGAATACCACAGGGCTCTGTACTCATAACTAAAACATAGTTAAATCTCGGGTTGAAAAAAGACAAAGTCCATTAAGTTCAACCCCTCCAAATGACAACTCAGCATCCATACACACACCCCTCCATACACTCACATAAAGTATATATATATATATATATATATATATATATATATATATATATATATATATATATATATATATATATATATATATATATATATATATATATATATATATATATATATATATATATATATATATATATATTATATATATACTATATATCTATGTATGTATCTCTTGTGCAAACAAAGCCCCAGCTGGTCTATTATTTTCAGAGGAGCCTTGCATTATACAGTATATATTCACGATCAGCACACAGATGCCTTTCTAAATGACAGGTATTGTTAAATATAAATATTGTGCTTGATCATGCAGTGTTTTCCAGTGTAACTTTTATGGAGCTCTGAGATTTACTGAAGGGTGAAAATTTGCCAGCGACTGCTTCGCACCCATCACTACATTTCGCCAGGCAAAAATTCATTCAGAAAACGCTAATTCACTGGACTGCGGAGTTTTGTTGTGGGCGCCGAACACTGGCGACATTTGGCTAGCGTTAGTTCAGCAATGTGAGCAATTGAAAGCAAAGATGCGCTAGCGTTCATTTCTGCCTAGTACAAATTCACTAGAGGTCTTGTGCTCAGGTTAATTTACATATGGTGGGAAATTTAAAGTTGTGGCATAGCTTCATGTGGTTTTTCAATTTTTTTCAATTTCAAGGTTTTTCAATAGCACCCCATACCCACCCCTTAAAACTAATGTTGGTCCTACGCTTTTAAATGTGGGCATTGGTTTGGGCAATCCCTCTCTCTTAAAAGCCTTTACTGGCGGGGGAGGATTCAGCCTTCAAATTGAAACCAATGCTCAACATACACTGAACACAGGTAATGCTATTATGCAGAGATATATTTCTTTTTAATAAGTAAGTTAGGGACCGCCATATGGGGTTTACCTTGACGTGGTATGGTGGCTTTTCAATTTTATGATCATAACTTTGGTAACCAAAAACCCCTGTTTTGTAAACATGCACTTGCATTTATACTGAATTATTTATGAGACAGGGGCCCAGGGAAGTGCATTGTAAGTAGCACTTCCATTATATTTAAATATATTTTGATTTAGCCTTGAGTGCTTCCACAATTTCCCTCTAATATAGGAAATTTAAAGTTGACTGGACGTATATGTTGCAGCAAATACATTACATTACATAAGTCCAGGGAACCTTAACAAAGAAAATAGAGTTTTTATAATGGCCTACACATGAGCCCACAGTATAGTTAATGTTCCATATGTTAGAAAATGGATGGGGGAACCCGGTTACCCAAAAAAAATTTAAGGACTTGCAGGCTATCACTCTGAAAAAAGGGAAAAGACGGCAGCGTTTTTTGGACTTAGAAGCTTTTTCCACAAAAAAATATGATGTAAGTAACAGAAGATTGAGGAAGATCTTTGCACTCCAGTGCACTTCGCCTGGTCTGAGGTGGTGAAGGCAAGTCTGGCGAAGAGGAAACGTTCAGTAAAATCTGTATTTCACTGAATTTGTGGAATAACATCCATTTGCCAGAGCGAATTGTCGTCTGGCTATAGAGTGCGAATGACCGGTAGCATCTATTTCTTTCGCTAGCGAAGTGACGCCTGTGCCCATTAGTAAATTGGTGATGTCTCTGCGGGCGGTAACGTTAGTGAATTGACGCTAGCATGAGCGACTTTGCCCTTGAGTAAATCTGCCCCCAGAACGGGAGTTTCTGCATGACATTTGTATAAGTAACAGGTCAGTACTTGGGAAAACCAGGGAAGGTGACTGCTCTAAAGGCTTGGGGGAATAGAAAGTTCACCAATAACAGTTTCAAACTCTGGAAAAGCTCAACAGAATACATGAGTGGGAAAGCAAATGCCACCAATGAAGCTGTTCTGTAGGCCATTTTAAATTGCTAGATTGTGCTGTTTAGACACACGTATGGGATCATTACACTGCATGGCATACCTGAAATGATTTAATAGTTACAAATGTATTCATTATATGCTTTCTAAATGTATTGAACAATATATATGCCACTCATTTGCCAGAGGACAGTTGACATTTATATTACATAAAAACAGAATAATTATTTATTCCACTCCAGTTACACTGTCACTTAGTGATTGAAGGAGAGGTAAAACATGTTTATATATGTGTGTAAATACATAATTATCACAAGCATAAGGAATACTTTATAGTTAATATCCACATTTTAAACACATTTGAATAATAGCAGTACAGGAATAGGATCCCTTATCCGGAAACCCAATATCCAGAAAGCTCCGAATTACGGAATGGCTGTCTCCCATAGACTCAATTTTATCCAAATAATCCAAATTTTTAAAAATGATTTCCTTTTTCTCTGTAATAATAAAACAGTAGCTTGTACTTGATCCCAACTAAGATATAATGAATCCTTATTGGAAGCAAAACCAGCCTATTGGGTTTATTTAATGTTTAAATTAATTTCTAATAGACATAAGGCATGAAGACTCAAATTACAGAAAGATCCATTATCTGGAAAACCCCTGGTCCCGAGCATTCTGGATAACAGGTCCCATACCTGTACTAAGAATGGGAATTTAGATATCTAATTTTTAATTTTATATATTTTATACATTTTTACTGCTAGTTGTGAGCTATTTGTATTCTCCAGGGGAAATATTTACATTCTGGGTGTGCCTGAAATTGAATTTTTGCCGCAATTTAATTTTTTTTTTTTGCAATAACTCATGAATTTGAAGTATGGTATCAGGAACTCATATATTCGATATTTAGTATATTAGATATTAGTGCAAAAATGTTTTTCTTGGTTTTAATCAATCATTTGAGTTAGGTAAAACATTTAGTTTATTAATTTTGAGGAAAAAAAACTATTTTGATAAATAGGCCCTTAAATATTGTTTTTCCTTCCTTGGATGAATCTGCACCAGGTGAATATTAAGTCCTCATTTGTAGCTAAGACAGGTTAAGGATTCTTTGCTCTACACAGATATTGGTAAAACCAGGCAAAATTTCGAATCCTGCATAGTAAAACCCTGAGCTGCAACATTAGACACCACTACTTGCTTCATTACATTTCATTGTGTTTCATATAGAAGGATTTATTCATATAAATGCATATATGACCTAGAACCAGTGCATTATCAATATGAATTACCAATATTAATTTTACGTTGTACACTGGCTCTAATCACTAAAGGCCGAATTTTTGCCTGTGACTTACCGCAACTTTGCCAGGCATAAATTAGCTACCACTACGTTAATTTACAAAAATGCTTTTTTGCTAGTGTTAATTCGTCAGTGTGAGCATTTTATATCGAACTTTCGCCAATGTTTGTTTCTGCCTAACAAAACTTTGTTAGTACACTTACACTTAGGTCAATTTGAATAGGTTGTATATATGTCTTTATTAGAGATGTTGGTGCAAATGCTTGAAGTGGCCAGGAAGCAAAATAAAGGCAAAGGAGATCCTCTAATGCCCTAGACATGAGCCCACCCTAAAACAAATGTGACATGCCCCTCAAATGGTAAAAAAAAAAGTTAGAATAATTTTTTTTAATAGTTGAAACCTTTAAAGACAATACCACGCCAGTATTTTTGAAATGTTATGACTTTTCGGCATACAGGATATGATGTCACTGACATAAGATTGAGGAGGATGTATCTTCATCTTATCTGTTCGCCAGGTCGAAGGAAACATTGGCTAACCTACTGTAAAATTCTCACTTTAGTGAATTTGTGGAGTAACAATCATTTGCTGGAGCAAAAAATGCGACTGGTGAAAGGGTGCAAAACTGTAATGGTCTCTTCAACTAGCGTATTGTCTTCTACCCCTAAGTAAATTGGCTATGCCCCTGCGAGTGAGTTTTCTGAGGATTTTTTGCCCCTCTGAACTTGTGAACATATGGAACATTAATTATACAAAGGGCTCATGTGTAGGGCATTATAACAACTCTATTTTCTTTACTAAGGTTCCCTGGACTTGTGTAATGTACATCCATTCAACTTTAAATTTCCCACTGTATGCAAATTAACCTGAGCGCAAGACCTCTCGCGAATTTGCGCTAGGCAGAAATGAACAGTATCGCATCTTTGCTTTCAGTTGATCGCATTGCCGAAGTAACACTAGCGAAACGTCGCCAACATTCGGTGCCCACGGCAAAACTCTGCATTCCAATGAATTTGCATTGTCTGAGCGAATTTTCACCTGGGAAAGTGTAGCGATGTCTGCGAATTGGTTGAGGACAAATTTTCGCCCTCAAGTAAATCTGCCCCAAAGTATTTAATGCTGGTAAAAGGGAAAAGTAAAAAAAATTACTTTAATAAAGATTAATGTACACAGTGCAGAATGTTAGACAAATAATATTAAAAAATACAAGCTATTAATAAACTTTGATATGTAGGTTAAGGATGTGGTAATTTATAGTTCCTATATAAAACTTTTCTGATAAGGTGTGTGACAGCTCGCCCACACTTATAAGCTTTTCTTAGAGGTGTAAAATCAAATAAGCTTGTTTCAGCTGAACACAACTAAAAGGAAAGTGTTGCTAAAAACCTACATGTAACGTATAATAATATTAAAAAAGCAAATCACTACCATTTGAATCCTTTGAACCTTGGAACATTTATTGGATTTGATAGCTATTTTTAAAATCAAATCACCATTTTCTAAAAGCAAGCAGATGGAAAAGATATGCTCTGGTGGTCATGATATGAAAGATTGGCCTTGGTTAACAGCTAAGGTATCCATTTATAAAATTCCTGATAGTAATGCATGTTTGGGTAAGATGATGAATCATGATGAGTGAAAGGAATCAGACTTTTTGGGGGTTATTTTCTATTTTCTCATCGGGGTTTTTTGGGAAAATAAATAACCCCCTTAGTATGTACAGAATGGCGGATTCTAGTCAACTTTTCAATTGGCCTTCATTTTTCCTTTTTTAATAATTTTTGAATTATTTGCCTTTTCCTTCTGACTCCTGTTTTCAAATGAGTGTCACTGACCCCATCTAAAAACACATGCTCTGTAAGAATACAAACACTGTTATTGCTGCTTTTTATTACTCCTCTTTCTATTCTGGCCTCGACTATTCATATTCCAGTCTCCTATTCAATGCATGATTGTTAGGGTGATAAACTGGAGAGTTACTGAATAAAAAGCTAAATAGTTATATAAAACATTAAAACCAACTGCAACACATACTAAAAGGTGAACAACCCCTTTAATTATTATTGTTAGCAATACGGGTTATACAACCACAGAAGTAACATCTTATAGTAATTATGATAAAAATATAACATTTGAAAGAAGGCAGAGTTTTTGTTACATATGTCACCAGTCTCAGAATGGGTCAGCAACTTTAGCTACAACAGCATTGTCATGCTGATGCCCTTTGTCCTTTCTATTGCGGTCATATATGACATCATTTAGGGGGTTTTTTTTGTATCAAAATCCCCATTTTTCAGACTTTTTAAAAAAAAAGTCAGACCAAACTAGAATCTACAATTTATCCTTATTTATCAATAAAAAAATACAAACAAATTGGATCGACAAAAAAACACAACTTTTTCGGATTGTCGTACAAAAACCAGGCCCGGGCCAAGCCAGCCGGGCGCCCAAGACAGCCCGCCTGGCTGCTTCGCCCCCTTGCTGGCACGGCCTCAACTGCGCATGCGCACGCATCCGGAACTGCGCATGCGCACGCATCTGGAACTGCGCATCTGCACGCATCCGGAACTGCGCATGCGCAGTATATTAAGAGCCAGGCCACGCTGAGTTGACGCCGGCACGCATGCGCAGAAGCGCCAATTGCCGTGCGCGAAGAAGCTCAAAAAGTCGGGTAGTGAGGGGACCGGACTTGGGGTAGGCTACAGAGCAGGTACGTGCCTGGCGCCCTCCCAGCTTTGCACCCAAGGCACGTGCCTACTCTGCCTACCCCTAGTTCCGGCCCTGACAAAAACTGCTACTTTTTCAGCCTGTCTCACAAAAAATCTGAATTTTTCGGATTTGTCATCCAAAAAGTAAAAAATGTTTGTGATATCGGTGGAAAAGCCCAAAATGTTTGGATTCTCATGATAAACCCAGGGTAGACAATAATATCTTCAAATTGCAAATAGACCCTCTGTCATTGACTTCTACAGGACCTCAACAGGTTGAAGATGGAGTATTTTTGGACTTTTTGCAGCCTCTGGGTATTGTGAGGGAGGAAGCTGGCTCTGAAAACTAAGTTCCTTCATTTAAAGAAAATAATTGTGCCCCTTTATTTAAGGGAAGGTAATTTAAGAAGCACCTTTCCAATGTATAAATATATTCAAATCCCATTAGTAGAAATATATGGCATTGATGCAGTTGAAATGTATTGTGTCTGATTAGCCCTTTGTTAGCAGCATTAACACACTTGTTTATAACTTTATAGTCAGAAGGTTTAATGACACTATATTGGTGTCAGCGTGCAAATTATGCGTTGAATACATATACACAAGAGATGCTGCATGCAGTTAGATGGACATGTGCTGTGCTTGGAATATAAGAAAAATAGTTGGCGTTCTACTTGCAATACAGAGAAAAAAACAAGTTTGCATCTGTGTTACTCACCTCCCTGTAGCATATTTAAACTCTTAGCTTTGTGCATGACTTTACATAAAAACACATATAAACTCACAAATAAAATCTTGCACACTGTTCTGCCAAGGATATATAAATTAAGCAGAGCCAGCTGTATATCACAGCTAGTGAGAGATATATAGCCAGGAACCAACTTGGTCTAATTTATACAGCCTATCCAGAGCAGTGAGCACATTCACAAATCACACCTACAGCATAGCAGGGCTCCGAGAAATTATTTTAAATTAAATTTCGAATAAAATAGTGCTTGCTTTTCTTGCTGCGATATGAATATGAACCAGGGCTTTCTCAAGTGAGGCTTTCTGGGAGAGAGGGAGTGTAGAGTCTAAAATACTATGAGGTGCTTCATATTTGCTAGAATTTTTTATTTTGTAAAATGTAAAAAGGAGCATGAGCCCTGGTGGTCCTTTTGACTGCATTGTAATTTAAAGGAGAACTATACCCTAAAAATGAATATGGTTAGAAATGCCATATATTAAAAACTGGACTTATTGAGCCAGCCTAAAGGTTCAGCATCTCTAGTAGTAATTGTTCAGGCCTTGAAAGTTGTCACAGGATTTTCTTATCTTGAATTTTGTCAGGAGTGTCTGCGAGACGTACATGCTCAGTGTAAAGAAGCTAAGCTTAGAGGCCATCACAAATGATCAAGCAGAAGATGAAGTTTGCATATAAGCTTATATTACAGGTCTGATTATTAAACTGTAATGCTAATTGTGCTGGTTTCTGAGCTGTTAATGTACAACATTTTGCCCTACTTCTTTAGTTAAGCTTCAGTTCTCCATTAAAGCCCCAAAGGCCCTTTTGCAAACCAATACACTAAGGGGCCGATTCATCAATAGTCGAATATCGAGGGTTAATTAACCCTCGATATTCGACTGGGAACTAAAATCGTTCGACCGAATATCGAAGTCGAACGATTTTGCGCAAATCCTGCGATCGAAGGATTTGAATCCAACGATCGAAGGAAAATCCTTCGATCAAAACATCACAGGCAAGCCTATGGGGACCTTCCCCATAGGCTAACATTGACTTCGGTAGGTTTTATCTACCGAAGTAGGTGGTCGAAGTATTTTTTAAAGAGACAGTACTTCGACTATTGAATGGTCGAATAGTCGAACGATTTTTACTTCGAATCGTTCGAATCGTTCGAATTCGAACGAATTTAACCAATTCGATGGTCGAAGTACCCAAAAAATACTTCGAAATTCGAAGTTTTTTACATTCGAATTCTTCACTCGAATTTTGTAAATCTGCCCCTAAAACTCTGATGCTGTTGAACCCTCATCCTCAATTTATCCATAGAATTTCCTCACTGTAACTACAGGTATGGGATCTGTTATCCAGAATGCTTGGGACCTGGGGTTTTCCAGATAATGGATCTTTCCGTAATTTGGGTCCTCATGCCTTAAGTCTACTAGAAATTAATTTAAACATTAAATAAACCCAATAGGCTGGTTTTGCTTCCAATAAGGATTAATTATATCTTAGTTGGGATCAAGTACAAGCTACTGTTTTATTAAAATGGAGTCTATGGGAGACAGCCATTCCGTATTTTGGAACTTTCTGGATATCGGGTTTTCAGATAAGGGATCATATACCTGTACTGTGCTTTGGACTGATTTGTAATCAGCTTGTATAGGTGGGGGATCCATTATCCAGAAACTCCTTATGAGAAAGCTCTAAATTATGGATAGACTCTATTTTATCCAAATAATCCAAATTTTAAAAAAATGGATTTTCTTTTTCTCTGTAATAATAAAACAGTACCTTGTATTTGATCCAAACTAAGATATAATTAATTCTTACTGGAAGCAAAACCAGCCTATTGGGTTTATTTAAGGTTTACATGATTTTCTAGTAGACAAGGTATGAAGATCCAAGTTACAGAAAGATCCATTATCCTGAAAGCTCCAGGTCCTAAGCATTCTGGATAACAGGTCCTACACCATAGGGATGAACACACTTTTTCACCCGAAACAGATCAGTGGCAATATTACTAGTGTCGAAAATATTTTTAAATCTACGCTAGAATCTCATCATACATTTTGTTTCGCTGAATTAAAGTTTTTTACGCAAAAAATGTGCAAAAGATTGCCAGTGGCCATGCATTTTGTTTTGCCACAAAAAATCTAGGTTTTTGTGCTTTAAAAAAACACCAGGAGCAGTATTAAAATTCATCCATGCATTGGCCCGTGTGTGGGGCCGTCCGACCCCGATCAATATCTGGGCGAAAGTCTAGCAGATGATGATCCGGTAGGGGGAAAAAATCCAGTCAGATCGCGGCTGCATCTGTTCGTTGATGCGGTCCCGTGGTTCAATGGCCTCCATTATGATCCGATCATTGGGCCCTAGGGCTGGGGTTGCCACCCGTCCAGTATTTTACTGGCCTAGCCGATAAAACACCTGCCAAGGCCGGGGCCGGTATTACAAATTTACCGGCAATGTAGCTGCCGGTAAATTTGTAATGCCCTTCAAAAAGACCCCTCGGCCTGCCCCCAATCCCCTGTAAACTTAGCTTTTTTCTCCGTCTTCAGTGCTCCGCATTGTGACCCCACCCATTTTTATGTCATGGACCGCCCCTTCCACATCATGGCCCACCCTTTTGTTCCCGCCCCCCACCAGCCGATAAAAAATATAGAAAAAGGTGGCAACCCTACCTAGGGCTCACCTCAATGTGTATGGCCACCTTTAGATTTACCACGGAGCTTTTATCTGCTTACCTTCCTATTGTTCTGTTGTTAGGCTGCTGGGGGGGGGGGAGGGAGGAGGGTTATTTCACTCCAACTTGCAGTACAGCAGGAAAGACTGACTGAAGTTTATCAGAGCATAAGTCACATGACTCAGAGCTAGTAATGAGTGAATTTGTCCCGTTTCGATTCGCTGAAAAATTCGCCAATTTCCCACGAAATTCCTGATAAGACGAAAAATTCAGGAAACGTGAATTCACGACAATTTGATACACATTAAAGTCAATGGGTTTGCATTTAATCTTCACAGCAAATTCCCAAATGTATTCGCCGGTGACGAAGTGCGGAAATTTGCCGCAAATCCACGCCTGCCGAATAAATTCACCCATCACTACTCAGGGAGACTGACAATATGTCTAGCCCCATGTCAGATTTCAAAATGTAATATAAAAAAACATGTTTGCTCTTTTGAAAAACAGATTTCAATGCAGAAGTCTGTTTGAGCAGCACTATTAACTGATGCATTTTGGGGAAAAAACAAAACATGTTTTCCCATGACAGAATCCCTTTAAAATAAATGTAGACTGCCTGACTCCTTTCTGAACTTTATTCCATGCAGACCTAATAGCAGAGGCATTTGGCACACATGGCTAGACACCATTTACATAACATTTCTACTGTAAAAGTGCTTCTCCGTCACATGATTGCAATTAGTTATGTAAAATACAATTGTTTCCACTGGCTGCCAATAACCCAAATACAATAACTCCCTGTTAATCCATCCGAAAAATCAGTTGTAGGATGCCTATAAAAAAATTATTTCAATGTTCCTTTTATTTTCTATTTCCAAGGCTGAATGGCTATCATTAATGAGATGCATATGCCAAGGCAGAAAGAAAATGTTCAAATGATTGGCAACTAGTCAAGCAAATCAACTAGTTTCAGTTCATGCTACCACTTCTGGCATAAGGTTATCAGGATTAAATTTAAATTAAATTAAAAAGATTATATATACTAAAAGTGATATATATATATATATATATATACTAAAAAGAGTACCTAGGATATTCAGAGCATTAAGGAAAATCATCATATATATGTATTAATTTTAAATATACATACTGTATTTGACTTCAGACACTGCAATCTGAAATAAACATTAAATATAAAACTTTAAGAAAATTAGCATTAAAAAAAAAAAAACTTGATTCAGCTCCCTTAGCTTTGCATATAAACATTAAATATAAAACTTTAAGAAAATTAGTATTAAAAAAAAAACTTGATTCAGCTCCCTTAGCTGTGCATATATTTTAGATAAAGCTTTGCAATGAGCTTTATAAAATTTAGACTTAGCATTTTCACTGATCCTAAACAGGCCTGTAATTGTAGCGAGGCCACAAATGCCCAGGCCTAGGGTGGCAAAATTTTAGGGGCGGCATGCCACATCCTAAGGAGCACTATATGTGCACAGGGGCCAGCACTAGGACCATGCGGCCGGCGCAAGGACAGTGCGGCCATGGGAGGGGGTTCGCGCACGAGAAGCGTCCGGTGATGACCTTGGGCGCTGCTTGCATAAATCCGGCCCTGATCCTAAATTATATATAAACAAAGCACATGCTAAATGTAGGCCCCCTGCAGAGCTAAGATTGACATGCAATATAAAATCAGATGTGAGGACTCACAGAGACTCTGAGAATGATAATGGGCCTTTTGGATCTACTTACAACTTAAGCTGTCTTGCCTTTTTCTAACCCATGAAAATTCCCATCAATAGACAAAAGTGGGGTAGTCATAATTTACAGTATAAAGTATGGGGGGTTTTTTTAATGTACACACAGGCAAATTTATCAAGGGTTAAAGGGAAAATTCAAATTTCAAGGTAATTTTAGTGTATCGAATCGAATTTGAAAATTCAAATATCAAAATTTATCATGTACTGTCTCTTTAAAAATTTGACTTCTACTATTCGCCATCTAAAACCTGCCGAATTGCTGTTTTAGCCTATGGGGGATCTCCTAAAACCCATCAAATACAGCCTATTCACCCGAAGTTAAAAAAATGCAATTTTTTTAATACATTTTTTATTCGAATTTCAAGGTGATGGGAGTTTAAAAAAAAACCCCATCACCTTGAAATTCGACCCTTGGTAAATCTGCCCAAAAGTGTACACTGTGCATAGCCTCTGCTGGAATAATACATTTACAACTGGCAGAGCATAGAGTTGTCAATATATTCTGTACTGGTTCAGGGACAGAAACTTAATTCTGATGGAAGAAAGCTTTGGGTTTTAAGAAAATTTCTGTTGGTGTTTGAATCTGATTTTTGTCAATAATTTTAGATTTTTTTAGAATTCCATATGCATAACCTTCAAATTGGATCATCACTCTCATATATTGAAAAATAAAAATATTGTTTTATCACATATAATTAGTTTCCAAAATCTTGGTCCTTCTTTATGAAGGATTCTTAATTAAGGTCCTAATGATGACTAAAATACTTCGACACTAACAATATGTAATACAATTTGAAAATCAATGGGCATCAAAATAATTTTTACACGACAATTTTTAAGCGAGCAACGATTTTTTCTATGCGCAACTCTTTTGTCCAAACGCATTAAAGTCAATGGGCGTCCGAATAATTATGCTGTGCGACAATTTTTATAGGCGTGACAATTTTTTTTTCACAGCAAATTTTTCCACTGCGAACTTTCACAGCCCATCACTAATTATGAGGAGATCGTATGCTTCCCAATTATACCAAACAGTGCCAACCTATACACACCAATTAGGAGGGATGGTTCCTGGGGGACTGGAACATGAGGCTATTATCATGGCTATTATCATTCAGATCGCCAACATATGGAACACCCCACTTTCATTATAATATTGGGTACTGGCAAGTCCAAATTTTATATTGCAGAAAACTGGCCTAAACCAACATGGGGTCATTATTAGCATGAATCCAAAAATACTCAAGCTAAAACCTGTCTAGGTCATGTAGAAGATAATGGCAGAGGTCCCTTGAACTATTTAAAGATGTTTGTAGCCTTCATGATGTTCGTGGTTTGTTTTCAGTGGTTTTCGCTTGAAAACTTGGTCAATTCAAGCTATCCAAGTTTTTTTTTACAGATAACTCGATCAATTCGAGTTTTCAAACAGGAAGTGAGAGGGAGGAGGCACATGGGACTGGACCCTATCCATCCTGCAGTCCACCTGTGTTCTCACTAGGCACTTTAGTGCAGATCAAAAATCTAGCTTTTCACTTCATCTTCCTCTGGAGATATACTGTAACAAATCCTCACCCTGGTGGTCTAGTGGTGGTGCGGCGGGGACGCCCGCCGGGTCGTGCTGCTCCTTCCATGCCGGCTTCCTAGTGCGCGCCGCGCGAGCACTTCCGTATTTTATAGGCGCATGCGTGCTGGCGTGATTACATCAGCGCGCAATGGCGCGAAATTCAAATAGTATTTAAAGGGACATTTTTTCTTTAGTGATTGCCTGTGATAGGTTTTGTTCCTGGTGCCTTGTACCTTGTGCTGAAAAGCTTCTAGTCTGTTTGATTTCTGTGTTTGACCCTGCCTGGCTGTTTGACTACTCTGATCTCTGGAACCTGACCCTTGCCTGAAACCGACCTCGATTCTGCTTAACCCTCCTGATTGACATTCTGGTTTGACCTCTGCCTGTTATTTGACTCTGATTCTGCCTCATCCCATCTAATTGATTTTGACCCTTGCCTGCCTGACGATTATAGCTATCTGCCTGCCTCGACTCGGCCAGTCTGACCACGAATCTGTCTTATCCTGTTGTACCGCGACCTTGGGCCTAACTGACTTTAACAACTGTCGTGCCCCTTTGCTTACCAGAACTCCTCGCCTTGCTCCTCTCGAAAAGTCCAGGTGGCATCCGAGTATGCTGAGTATGCTCCCGAAGCCAAAGGTGGTCACACTACTGGTGAAGCCGAGCCGAGACCAGGGAGCTTGGCACTAGTTCTGGTTTAGGGTGCCGACCGTGACATATACATAAACAATTGTTCGCACACAAATTATCTATTTGTAATTCATTAGGATTCAGAAATTTTATGATTTACATATGAGCTTCAGGGTAGGACTAATGGATCAGTATGAGACTTAGAATCAGTCAGCTAGCTCTTCAGGAGATGCCATCATTGCTTCATCTTATCATAGATATTTCATAGGCACCATTGGTAAAGAAGCTGGTCTAGTTCGAAAAGGTCATCATGCTGGAGGGAAGGCAATTGCTACAGAAGTGCAATAAATATCACAGCAATTACATGGAAAAAAACATTACTGTTCCATACAGATTTTAATGGGAAATTTTAAAAAGGGCAATACATATAAGGATCAAAATAAATCACTAAGAAAGTGAGCCCCACTGCAATTAATGGCAAGTAAGAATCCAGAATTGCCATCAAGTCTTCCTTGTGGCTGCTCTGCTACCAAAGACAGTGGCGCTTTGTTATACATAAATAGGGATAATTAGAGTTGTGGTAGGGTTATATTATGTTCCCCTTTTCTCATTTCCTTAATGTTTGATGTGATGGATTTCATAGACATCCCTTTGAAATAATCCTTGTAGGTTATTGGAGCACAGAGTTTATCTGGAATCCCCTAGAGTTTATAGTGTCACATATTGTGACTAACCTCATGAAACCTGAGGAAGGTCACACTGTTACTGAAACATAAGACTGCATATTAGAGCACAATATTGTATTTTTAAAATCATGTAAGTGATTGTTTTGGCTTATATATGTATATTAATTCAAATAAAATGTGGTCATTGCAATTGTAAAGATTCAGCTTTTGTTTTTTGTACTGCTTCAGTTGGCATTGTACTTAAGCCTACAATTTACATTAGCCAGATAACTACAGGCTTTTAATCACATTCATTATATTATCATAACTGAAACACACGCATATACCCGCACACAAATATATAAGCCATCAGGGTTCTCATGAGAACTGAACAGAATGGAAATGTAAAAGATTCATTGAAGACATGATTGGATTATCTTGGTTTAAGGGAAGAGATACACATTTGCTTATCAGTTCAGATTAGCTAGTTTTTATCCTTGATTTTATGACACATAAATCCTTACTCCGGATTAGATACTAATTTGTTTTAGTTGAAGGGGAATAGTAAAAATCACTTCTGACATAAATCATTCTAATTTACTGCAAGCATTTTCTGTCTCAAATTAGATCTGGCATGAACCGTGACTTACTAATGCCAATGTTTGAACACAAAGAATTTCTAAATTGGATCTGACAGAAGCCATGACTATTAAGTATTAGTATTTATAATGATTCCATTGAGGCCTGCAAACAGAAATACAAATGAATATTTTAAGCATCGCTTAACAACATCAGTTCTTATTATTCTTCTTGGTTCACCCATGCAAATGGGAGCAGTGTACTGAAAATCTTGACATTCTGATGTTTCAGGATCGCATGGGATGAGGGGCAAAAAAAAGCCACATCTAAATATAAAATAATGGGCAAATTCCTTTGTCAGGTGTACGCTCATCATACATGTTTACTTGAAGATGTCTACTGACATGCGGATCCTGGAGCATTTCTTTCTCTAGAGGTGCAATGTTTCAGTGCTCGGTAGAAAAGAACAATTAAACTGAACTTTCACAATAAATTGGGAAAACTACACTTACAAGTCTACTTGAATGCAACAGTAAATTATTTTCCAATCTCTGCTTAAAAAGTGCAATCACAATCTACATTGGTAGAAATAATGAGACATCCATTCTAGTTGTTACTTGCTGTTAGTGATGGGCGAATAAATTCTGCAGCCGCTGCAAATTTCCACTTTTCCCCTCGGGTGAATACATTTGCGAAACTGCGGTAAAAATTGCCCAGCAAAAAATCTGCTGTGTTAAAAGAATTTGGGCGCGTGTTAGAATAGTCGTACGCATAAAAATGCTCGTGCATCAAATTTATTCAGATGCCCATTGACTTAAATGCATTTGGACAAAATAGGTGAGTGCATAAAAATTGTCGCGGGTGTTGAAATCGACGCACATCAACATAATTTTGATGCCCATTCACTTAAAGCATTTCACAATTTTTTTAACAGTTTTGCAGGAAATTCGCCGATTTTTCGGTGAAGTGAAACGGGACTAATTCGCCCATCACTACATGCTGTGCTATAAATATTAACTGGTTAAATTCATTTCTACAAGTAGCTGATACCACATTTTTTGATATTCTTGATTGATTTTTGATTATGATCATTGAATATGATTATTTTGGATTGGCTGGACAATCCCAGTGTTGGTACTTGGTTAAATAGTGGTGTGTGTCTGTTTCCAAGATAGCTTCTTGATCCTCTTGAAGCCCTTTCTTCTGTTTTTTTTCTGTCCCTCTTTGCTGTTTGCCCCTGCCTGAATTTAACCACAGCATTTGCCACCTGTTCTGATCTAGAATTAGAGTTTGAAACTATGGAATCTAGAGGGAGTCCGAGCAGTTTGTCATTATTATTTGAATTTACTAGTACAGCTGGTCAAGTGCAGTTCAGCTGCAAATAGCAACAAATCAACAATTATCTCTGAACAGTGTCCTACAATTTAGAAAATTAAAGCAAAGATTTGCCTGGTTGCTATGGGCAACTGCATCAGTGCAATGTAGCCCACAATTACAGGCAATGCATCAAAGCAGGCTGAACTGGAGCTTTGGGGGTGGGGGAAAGTTAAAGTTCCCAAAGTCTATCCACCCCTCATCCCCAAATCTGCTCATCTATGGAATATGGCTTTTAGTGGAAACACTTTTATTTTTTTGCCATATTTGTGCCAATATATATATATATATATATATATATATATATATATATATATATATATATATATATATATATATATATATATATATATATATATATATATATATATAGTCAAATACAAGAGTCCTCTGCACTCAACCCATTATCAATATATTTAAGACAGCGACATTTTGTGCATACTGCTACTAAAAAATGCCTTACCCTTTAAACAAAACAGGGATTGTTTGTCCATATATTGCAATATATTTAAGCTGGCCAACTACGTCAAAGTCATCCCATATCTGGCCAGTCCTATGCTCAATTTTATCTGATTCATTAAGAATTCTGTTGCTTCATTATACATTTTACAAAGGGACTTGGTTTACCTGCAACTTAACTTGCTGCTTTCAAAGTAAACCTCCATACTTGGCTGCCCTTTTATTAGACACCAGTGGGATCACCTGACTATAGCTGGGAAGGGTGGGAGCTACAACATGGAGCTGGTCACTGCTCCTGTATAAACTATAACAAACAAGGGAAAGTTGTGCTCACCACTATTTTTTAAAATAGGACTGGCCAGATATGGGATGACTTTGATGTAGTTGGCCAGCTTAAATATATTGCAATATATGGACAAACAATCCCTGTTTTGTTTAAAGGGTAAGGCATTTTTCAGTAGCAGTATGCACAAAATGTCTCTGTCTTAAATATATTGATAATGGGTTGAGTGCAGAGGACTCTTGTATTTGACTATATGGATTTTGTGGTCACAGCCTCATTGCACCCCCGCTTAATGTTTTTAAAAAATAGTGGTGAGCACAACTTTCCCTTGTTTGTTATATATATATATATATATATATATATATATATATATATATATATATATATATATACAATTTTGATATGCCTCTGATTTATTGTTTATCTCAAGAAGAGGTTTCAGAAAGGAAATTTGTCACATGGAAAAATATAATATTGATTCATTTTGACATTTATGTTTCCTAAATCCTGTGCAATATTGAATTACATTAGACTGAGCAGCTTGTTCATATTTTCCACTGAGCACACAGTTTAATAAGCACAACTAAGAACAACAGCTCAAGCATATCACGTTTAAAAGCAGAAATTAAATAATAAAAATCAAGCTTTTTCAGTTTAATACTTTGAAAACCGTTTTCTTTTTAAAGTGTTTGAAAAATGATACATTTAATTCCAAATATATATCTAATGTTGTACCTAAAAAAAGCATAATAAAAAGGTATGTGCTTATGTCATTCTATTTTTTGACATAGGCAAAAAAAACAATATCTTAGTTATTTGAGAATCTTTTTCATTGTTATTTTTTTCACCTTGATTGTGAATGGAAAAAGAGTTGAAAACTGCTACTTTGCCATGACCTCATACTGGTCATGGTTTTAAACGAAACTGTAATGTGGCAACTAGTGATGGGTGAATCTGTGCCATTTTCGCTGAAAAATTCCAGGATGTACCTAAAAATTTGCAAAACGCATTGGAGTCAATGTGCATCTGAATAATTTTGACAGGCGACAATTTTATTATTATTTAACAATTTTATTTTGTCGCAGTAGATTTTCCGCCTGCATGTTGCCACTAGTGATGGGCGAATAAATTAGCCAGGCACTAATTCGCGGTGAATTTCAGCATTTCACCGCCAATATATGGTTCAACTCATCAATACAAATTCTGTTTGCAGGATTTGTGCCAGAGTCAGTTATTATGAAAGAGTCATCTCTAACACATTTTTTAGATACAGGCAGTCTACCCCCCCCCCCAAAGTATTAGGCCTGTCAATCAAATTATGATTTCTGCATGAAGACAGAGACAGAAGCAAATGGAAGAATAGGGAATAGTAACTTGATTTTTTTTAATTGATTATGTTTAACAATTTTCCTAGTTCCATGAAATTGTATATTTTCATTTTTGCCATAGTTCCCCTTTAAGGGAATAAATTATGAAGAATAATGCTTTAATATCATTATTAAATGTATAGGTTACCATTTAGAATTTGAATACAACCTGGTAATTGGTTGGTGCGGATAAATACTACACCCTTATCTGCACATATAATAAAATGCATAAAAATACATATGCATACATTTTGGTGGAAACAGAGACAGATATATTTGAAGAAGGGCTATGCAGAGGAGATACAGTATACACTGAATGGCATAAAACAGCTGAACATAAATTAGAGCTAAGGAGTGAAACGGTTTCGCTCAGGTGTTAGCTTTTCTAAACTCATATAAAGGATTGTGATCTCAACGAATATCATTTATCATAATTTATTTAGTACTTTCCACGGTTAATTACATTTTCTATTCCTAAATAGTGATGAGTGAATTTTCTGGGAAATTGCACTGGCGTCCAAAAAAATGGGGAATCGCGGGAATTTGCTGCGAATTCACACCTGGCGAATAAAGTTGCCCATCACTTTTCCTAAACATTACATTAATTGATTCTTCTTTGAAATTAGCCATTTTCAAAAGTTTTTATTTGATTTTCAGCTATGGCATCTACATGTATTTGCTGTTTCCAGAATGGCTGCAATAGACCTTACTACACATTTTATTAATTCAGAGGTTGTGTAAATGTAAGGTGCTGTGTTTTAGCTTGCTGGTCGTGTGTAACCACTCATGGTACTTTGGGACATATAAGGCTAGAATGCTGGGGCACAACTTTTGTTCCTATCCATTGCAAATATATTTCCTGGACACATGGCTTTCAGGTTCAGTTAGACATACAACTGTTGTGGATTGTAACCATCTTATAATGATTTGTAAGCTGCTATTCCAGCCTGGAGGAGAATGTTTATTAGATAGCTTGCTGTTTTCTTCACATTTCATATCATTCAACAAAACCTATTATGTTTTTTATGCATGTACCAGAGACAATTGCTTTGCTTCTTTGTAAATCTTACAGTACCTATACAAAGTTAATGTTGTGTGCCTCTGATATCAGATATAACAATGTGCCTGTGGTATTGGGAGTCTTAAGATTGAAGGTGTTGTTCACCTTTAAATTAACTTTAAGTATGATGTAGAGAGTGTCAGAGATATTCTACAAATGGTGAAATTTTGTCTGAAATTATGTGTGGTTTGTGTTATTTAGCCTTTTATTCAGCAGCTCTCCAGATTGCAATTTTAGTAAGATGGTTACTAGGGTCCAGATTACCCTAGCAACCATGCATTGATTTGAATAAGAGACTGGTATATGAATAGGAGAGGACCTGAACAGAGAGATGAGTAATACAAAGTAGCAGTAACAATACATTTGTAACAGAGCATTTGTTTTTAGATGGGACCAGTGACCGCCATTTAAAAGCTGGAAAGAGTCAGAAGAAAATGGCAAATAATTAAAAAAACTATAAAAAAGAAAAACCAAAGGCCAGTTGAAAAGTTTCTTAGAATTGGTCATTCTATAACATAATAAAAGTAACCTCAAAGGTGAACTACCCTTTAAGTATAAAATCCTTCAAGTAGGCCCCATTGGGTAACTAACACACTGTTCGTTTAACAATTTAAGGAATACAGACACTATTTAGAAAATCATTCTAAACTTGCTTAATTACAGAATTACCATATTATTACAGAGATATGTTTAGCCAATTATTTTTATTGGACAATATAGATATCCTGTTAAACAGACATGATTCAAACTCCCTTTTAGTTGCATCTCAGACTGTACAAACACGGGAATCTCTTTGAAGCATTTTTTCGTAACTGCAGCAATTCACTAACGGGCGCTGGTGTAAATTCGCTAGTGAAGTGGACCTACTCTAGCGCTACTTGGCACCCTGACGCCAGGCAAAGTTGCGCTATGGCGAATGGGACGTAATTACGCTAATTCACTAACTTGCGTATTTTACTGAACGTTACCTCTTGCGCCAGACTTGCATTCGCCACCTCAGACCAGGCGAAGTGCAATAAAGTAGATAGGGATTGCTTCAAAAATGGTTGAAATTTTTTCTAAGTCCCAAAAAACACTGGTGTTTTTTCCTTTTTTAAGGGTGATAGGCTGAAAAAGATTGTAAATTTTTTGGGGGGTACCCTCCTTCCCCCCTACATTTCCTAACATATGGCACCTAAACTATACAGTGGCCACATGTGTATAACAACTCTATTTTATTTTCTGAAGGTTCCCAGGCTTGTGTACTGTAATGTATTTGCTGCTACATATACGTCCATTCAACTTAAACTTGGCGCCATATTCAAATTAGGCATCTTTGCTTGACGAATTAATGCTTGCGAAATTCGGTACCGTTCACCTCCCTGAGTGCAACTTCGGATATTAGTGAATTAGTGGCGCCCTGGCGAAAATTCGCCTGGCGAAGTGCGGTGAAGGCGTCGCTAGCGTATTTTCACCGC
The DNA here is from genome assembly GCF_017654675.1 of Xenopus laevis. NCBI lineage: Eukaryota > Metazoa > Chordata > Amphibia > Anura > Pipidae > Xenopus > Xenopus laevis. Next base: position 120,511,659 of record NC_054379.1, read on the forward strand.
TTAGTGAATTTGCCCCAAAGTGTCAGAAATATAGCTCAACAACTTTTAGATCTAATTTAACCAATAAATCCAGGAACATACTTCCAACATGAAGTGACATTGGATTTGAGTGACAAAATGATACAGAGAAAATACTAATGATTAGGATGTATAATGAATATTATTTACCTTCTGTACCCTCTTGTCTAGTGATGGGCGAATTTGCGCCATTTCGCTTCACCGAAAAATTTGCAAAATTCGCGAAACGTCGAAAAATCCACGAAACGACGCGGGCATCTTGATGCCGGCGCCCGTTTTTGACGCCGGTGAATTTTTGCAGCGAATTTTCGCCGGCGAATCACGCAAATTCGCCACGAATTCGCGCCTGGCGAATAAATTCGCCCATCACTACTCTTGTCATTGACTTCAAGATGTAAAAGCCACCTCCTGTATGGCACATGATCAACCCAAATGCATAAGAGCACATTCTGTGTCATTAAACACCATCATTTACAGAAAGTAAATAAAGTACCTAAGTAATTTACAGAAATGTATGTATCAAGCAATGTCAAAGCAGAGCAGCATGACAGGTACAAGCTGGAATGTATGAGGAGTGTATGGTTTAAACATTGGGCAAACTTCACCAACCTCCAATGAACTGACTGACTTATTAGCACATTAATGAACTGATTTGTGAACTACATATTATAGAGTAATATAATCAGGTTATATTGGAAGCTATTTAATGAATTATATGAACTATAACCTACATGAATAGTGATGGGCGAATTTGTCCCATTTCGCTTTGCCACAAATCTCTCGAAATTCGCAAAACTGGGGAAAAATTTGCGAAACAGTGATTTTTAGTCAAAAAAACAGTCAAATTTGTGCCTGGCGAATAAATTTGCCCATCACTGTACATGAAATTTCCAGCAGTGGGATAACTAATTATTGTACCAACAGCAAGATTATTGGGCCCCTAATCTTTGAAAACAAGACTTTTTTAATCAAATGTTTTGCAGCTGTTTATCAATCAAAGTCCCATAGGGCCCCATATAGTTCCTAGGCCCCCCATCAATTTGTGGGGTCTATTTCCTCTATAGGTACACCCTTGCTTTTTGGTAAAATCGTTTCAGTTTGCATCATAGTAGCTGCAATCCGAAAAAAAAACCAGTGATCCATTAAGTTCAAACTTGTCCTAGCAAATCCTACCTGACTTGCCAAAATGTACGGTATTGTGCACTTACCCCCCCCCCCCAGCAAATATCTTGTATGGGCCTCAAGATTTCTGACTGCAATTCCGATCACAGGTCAGGTTAACCTCATCTAGTTAGTTTTTTGTTAGAATAATGTTGTTAGAATATAGATTATAGTGGAGTTCATTGATGCAAACTAATAATCTCTTGACTTTTATTTCATTTACTACCTCTGTGCATCTGCAAATTGATTTTCTTTAATAGTGATGTTCCTGTAATTCTAAAATTTCTTTTGCAATATTTATTTTAAAAACAAATTTTCTCTTTTTTTTCTCAGTATGCTTCTTGCCCAGTATAATCCATTCATTTAATTCTTAGCATTAGAAAACAAACTGTATAAGACTTCAATCAAAAGAAAAATAATATATATATCCTTTTCCAAATGGTACAGAATGACTATTATAATTATTACAATCAAATATGTATACAGGTATACTGAAAATAGAAATTGATGTGTAGAATTACTCCTTAATTAAAAAAACAGTTCAATAATCCTATAATAATATAAATAAATTATCATTTATATTCTAAACTGTATTTATTCATATTGCATACATTGAGCATACTTTCCTATGTTGTTTTTCTAAAGTGTATAGGAATATTTAAAAGAGGCATTTTATTGAAGCACATATTAACACATTTTAGATGTCATTTAAGAAAAAAAAATTGGCAAAGCATTTAACAGGATTTTCTTATCAACGGTTTTCCAGATGCTACAACTGTCAGTTAGGCCATGCCAGTGACTGGTATCATGCCAACTTAATACAAGTTGGTTCCACTTGTCACCCTTTCAATTTCTCTGCTGGCCTCAATTTTAAAGGGCTTATTAGCATTATCAGAGTTATCTTAAAGATGTGTTTTGGCTTTCTGTTAAATGAACTTCCTTATTTTATGGAAATGTATAATCAAACACTATAGAAATTAAAAGGAATAACGTAAATTATCTTGACAATAAACTGTTGGCAATTTTTGATTCATTGTTCTAGAAATATGAACTAATCTGCATAACACTGATTACTGTTATAAATTCATAATGCTCTCTTTTATTTTCTCTGACTTTACCATTTTGTAATTACCGATCAGTCTCTGCATTTAGGAAACAGTATTCTTTATTAAAATATTTTTAAGAGAGGACATTATCCTGTATAAAATTATTTTAATGTTATGTTAAAGAAAGGCTTAAATATAAAAATTCCCAAACATATCTATAGCTTAAGGTAAGTAGTAAGAGGTCTGTTAATTTTGCCATATTTATATTTTGTTCATTGGAGTGTGAGTAAGGAACAAATCATGTTCAAATTAAATTCATATAAAAAAAGATAGACTTGTTTGACATAAATAGCCTATCAGGTTAGGATTTTTGCTATTACACTTAACATGCAGTTAATTTATTGGTGCATAAAAACACATTTATTATGGAAGCAGCTCAATATTGTCTGAAAGATCACATTTGTGCAATTCCACATTCATGCAGATAAGAAGCCAAATTCACAATTTTCATTCATTCACAACAGGGTTACGTAGGTTAAAAGAAGCACAACGAACAAACAATTGCATAGGTAGACTCGTGCAAATTCATATCACTTTAATTTGTGAAACAGGTTTCATGGGTACCCAGAGAACACCCCAATTGTGCATGAAAACCAAATCATACCAATCACACCGGAAGAAATTCAGGAAGCGGTCAAAAATGCTAAATCGGGCAAATCCCCAGGCCCTGATGGCTACTCTGCCAGGTACTATAAACAATTTGGGGAAATTTTAATCCCTCAGATGGTAGCACTTTACCAATCTTTCCTTGACGGGCATCCCCCTACACCACACATGCAAGCAGCAACTATATGCATGATTCACAAGGAGGGGAAAGATCCGCTGAACTGCGAAAGCTACCGTCCTATATCACTGATCAATGTGGACATGAAGCTGTTCGCGAAAATTTTAGCTACCAGACTAGCTCCACATCTTTCCCTGCTGGTACACCCGGACCAAGTGGGCTTCATCCCGGGCAGACAGGCGGGGGATAATGTTAGGAAAGCTATCACTCTCATTCATTTGGCAGAGATGCAATCTACTTCTACGATGCTACTGTCGTTAGATGCTCAAAAGGCCTTCGATAGGCTGAATTGGAAGTATATGATGACAGTACTGGAGGACATACAAATGCCGCTTCCCTTTCTGCGGGGAATCCAACAGCTATACAACGCACCATCAGCTAAGGTTGCTATGATGGGTACCCTTTCGAAGGCAATCAAGATAGCAGGGGGGACAAGACAAGGTTGCCCACTTTCCCCTCTGCTGTTCGCCCTTTCTCTGGAGCCTCTGGCCGCCGCCATAAGAAACAACCCTCATATCAATGGAATTCGGGTAGGTGAGACAAACCACAAGATTGGACTATATGCTGACGACATTCTACTGACTCTGAGCTCACCTCAGACCTCACTACCAAACCTTAATGAGCTGCTGGACCAATTCAGCCTTATATCAGGGTTCAAGATCAACAACTCTAAATCACAGGCTTTGTCAATCAGGATGCACCCTGCTGAGAAAAAACTACTTCAAGCCAACTTTGACTTCAAGTGGCAAGAGAGAGCCATTTAATACCTTGGAATACAGCTCACGCCCAAGTATGGCTCCCTATATAATAGCAACTATGTCCCACTAATCGCCTCCTTGAGGTCAAGTTTGCAGACTTGGAGAAAGTATGGGCTATCTTGGTTTGGTCGCATCGCAGCGGTGAAGATGTCATTGCTCCCTAAGATACTGTACCTCTTCAGGGTCCTACCAGTACACTTTCCGGAGAAGACAGCCAACTCCCTGCAGAAGGCCATCACACAGTTCATCTGGGATAATAAGCGCCCCAGAATCAAACTGGACATAATGACTAAACCGAAAAACATCGGGGGTATAGGGGTGCCACACTTATTTAGGTATTACATGGCGGCGAGATTGTCTGAGTTGGTGGCTATGCATAGGGACCCGATCATGCCATGGCTCGAAATTGAAAATGTGAGCCTGACACCACTTGTAATGGCTCAGATCATCTGGATCCCGGAAAAAGACAGAGTTATACCTGAGCACCTTCCCCCTACTACAATGCATTCCATACAAATCTGGGACAAATATAGGGAAAAACTACACCTATCCCCATGCAACTCCCTGTTTTGCACTTTCCTGGGAAACAAAAACTTTCCACCAGGGGTAGACATACGAGATTTTCTCCCGTGGCTTAACAATAAAGCTCACCTATGTGCAACCTTGGTCAAAGGGCGAGAGACTCGTAACTTTCAGGACCTCAAAGATAATCTACAGATACCGAACAGTCAGTTCTTCCGATATCTACAAATACGCCATTTTATATCCCACACCTTTCTGCAGGGTAATGCTTCGTCACCGACCCCTACACAATTTGAACTCCTGTGCAACTCCTCGAACCAATCTGCTCATCTGATCTCACGCCTATACAATACGCTCTCAGAAGACAATACCACCTCAGGACAACTATATATGACCAGATGGGAAGAAGATGTACAAGACACCATTGAACATGAGAAATGGCGGACGATCTGGGTGAAGGCCAGTAAGACATCAGTATGCACAATAATACAGGAGAAAGCCTATAAACTGATATTTAGATGGTACATGACCCCATCAAAGTTGGCCCATCTATCGAAAAACACTCACTCTCCGCAATGCTTTGGGGGATGTGGAGAGCGGGGCACATTCTATCACATGTGGTGGACCTGCGAGATAGTTCAGGAGTTCTGGAAGATGGTAGCCCATATTCTATCAGATATTTTCAATCAACGCATTGAACCCGAGCCATTATCATTTCTTCTGGGCCTACCTCTTCAATCATTGAAAACCTCTGAATCCAATAAATTAGCGACACACATACTTACGGCAGCAAAAACATTAAGGGCGGCCAAATGGAAGAGCACCTTTCTGCCAAATCAAACGGTTCTTCTCGCCAAAGTGAATTGGATCAGAACAATGGAAACCATCAGAGCATATTTGCAGGGCAAGGAATATCAAAATGGTCTATTATGGCTCCCCTGGGCAGAATATGTGACAGCTCAGATGGAAACGACTTGACTCACGGACTTGGCTCCCCTGCGCTCACCCTCTGCCCCCCCCCCATTTACCTCTTCCCTTTCTTTCTTGTTAGTATATTCTTTTCCCCTCTGAGAACTATAGAAAAGCATCATTAACGGTTTAGGCAATCCTGACCATGCAACACGGGTTGAATGAAGGCAATTGATAATAATAAAGACAACGACATGTTCAGTTGGGGAATATAAAGGTTTATTTGCTGCGTAACGTTTCATGTATAGAAATGCTGCCGACTATGTCATGACAACCTGTGATAATGTAACCAGTTCTACAACTTACATGACCATACATGTTCTAATGCTATGCTTGTTGAAATTTAACAGAAAATTAAAATCTTTAAATAAAAAAAAAAAAAGAAAACCAAATCATAAATTGCCCAGGAAGGATCCACAGCAGTTAAGATGAGTAGTCTTAAATACAATTCATAAAGGCATAAATGAATTCATATATTTTAAATAACATATCTTTCCTCCTACAAGACCAACTGCATCTGAGACTTTCTCACATACACATATAGTATTCTTTATATATATTAGGCTGACACTTCCTGCAGTACTTAATAAAATTTATAAAATCATTCATCTCAGTCATTGACCCAGTTGAGCTTACAATTTAAGACCCTAGAGGACATATAAGGGGTAATTTACTCCTCCAAGAAAGTGTGCAAACTTGCCACAGACATGCAATACAATCTTGCCTGTATTTAGTCATGAGGGGTGGGGGAGGCACATAAAGAGAGGACAGACCTGCTCCCCTGATATTGCACCTTGTGCTCATTTTTTTTCTGATGTGCATAACACCACATGAAGTGTGTCACGAATCGACACCCAGAATCCAGAACCAATGCTAGGCTCCCTGGTCTCGGCTCTTACTTCTGTCTTTAACAGCCGCCTTTCACCTCAGAAGAAGCCCTCGGGTAATTGGATGCCGCCAGGTCTTATAAAGAGAGGAGCCAAACTAAGGGTTCTGGATGAGCAGAGGGGCATGATCGTTAGCAAAGTCTTTTTGGGCAGAAGTTCATAATACAAGGAGCAGACAGAAAACGTAATCAAACCAGGTGGGTCGGTGCAGGCAGAATTCAAGCGGAGTCAGACAGGCAAGGGTCAAAACCGTTAGATCAATCAAAGTAGTCAAAACAGGCACTGGTCAGGTAATGGAGTGTAGAGTAGTCATATAACAGGCCACGGTCAGGATTAGTCAGGAAATAGTGAGGCAGGCAGGGGTCAAAACATGAATCAGAATAAACAAGAATAGCACCCAGGAACTCACGAATGGAACCAAACAACAGGCAATGAGTTTACATGAAAGGCCTCTTTAAATAGTTTAAATTTCCGCCACTCTGCGTGATGATGTCATCACGCCGGCGACACAACGCATAACCTAAGGAGATGCGTGCCACGCGCACCACAGGAATTTCGGCAGAAAGGCGAGTAGATCAATACGGCGGGCGTCCCCGCCGAGAGCGCGCCGTGCGTCCCTGCCGGCCCACTAGACCCCCAGGGTGAGTGTTTCTCACATTACCCCCCCCCCTCGAGGAGGGGCCACGGACCCCCAGGTTTCTCAGGAAACTTAAGATGGAATTGTTTCCTGAGACGATCAGCCCTAACATCACAAACAGGAACCCAAGAATTCTCCTCAGGGCCGTAATCCTTCCATTGCACTAAATACTGTAACTTACGCTGCACAAGGCGAGAGTCAAGGAGTTCTTGGACTACAAATTCGGGCTGATCTTCTACCAACACTGGTGGAGGAAAGGGTTGCTGACGGACCTATGAGGCTGGTTTCAAGAGAGATACATGAAATGAGTCAGAGGTCTTAAAATTATCAAGTAGTTTGAGACGAACTGAAGCAGGATTGATTATTTCAACAATAGGATATAGACCAATAAACCTGGGACCCAACTTGAGTGAGGGAACCTTAAGTTTAATATTTTGTGTGGATAACCATACCGGGTCTCCTACCTGATACTTAGGTGCCTCCCTACGGGAACTGTCAGCTGCTTTCTTTTGAGCAAGCGTAGCTGCAGAAAGAGAATCGTGTACCCCAGACCAGATTTTGGCAAACTGCTTAACAGAAGAATTGACAGAAGGTACAGAGGATAAAGAACCAGAAAAAGAAAAAGTCTTTGGCTGTAAACCAGTAACAATAAAAAATGGAGATTGGCCAGTAGAAGCATGAGATGCGTTATTATAAGCAAATTCTGCCCAGGGTAATAGCTTAGCCCATGAGGATTGATTGTCAGAAACATAGCATCTTAAGAATTGCTCAAGGGACTGATTAACCCTCTCAGTCTGACCATTGGTTTGAGGGTGATATATGGTAGAAAATGACAAATCAGTCCCAACCAAAGAGCAGAATGCTCGCTAGAATGTAGAAACACCCCTGTCAGAAACAATATTGACTGAAAAACCATGTAATTTGAAAATATTAGAAATAAATAATTCAGCCAACGTCTTAGCAGATGGGAGATGTGGGAGGGGAATAGAACGACTCATTTTGCTGAATCTATCCACCACTACCCAAATTACAGTCTTCCCTTGAGATGGAGGGAGGACAACTACAAAATCCATAGACAAATGGAACTAGCATCCTTTTTAAGTGATGACCACCATACATTAGAGACAATAACATAGAATTTTTAGCGATACCAGGATGTCCCGCCATTTTATAATTATGAGCCTCACTAAGAACCTGTTCCCTTAAATCCTCAGACACAAATAACTTCCCAGGCGGCATATCTACAGTGTCTGTGCCTGAGATAAAAGTGTGGCGAGATCTGACCCCAAAACTGCCACAATCATCTCACTAGGTATGATAGGAACACACTCCAAAGGTTCAGACACATTTGACTCAAAATTCCTGCGTGCAACTATTCTGACACGAGACAATTTTTTTTGCCACAATGGATTATTCGCCAGCGAATTTTTTATGGTGGCAAAACACGGAAATTCACTGTGAAGTTGTGGGTGCCAAATTAATTTTGCCCATCTCTACTCACAGAAATTAAAAGAAAGAATGATCCCAGTGTATGCAACCCTTCTTTAGATACAAAAAAAATTAAGCAAAAATCTGTGTTTTATCCTGTTCATCTGCGGGATAACACTATTAAGCTATTCCAAAAACAAGTTAAAAGAGAATTAAATAAAGTAAAGATTTCTACTAATAGTCAGAGAATAATACACAATCTTATACGTGCAGAATCTATAGCCTTGAAACAACTCTTGAAGGATCAGGATATTGTCATCCACTTTGCGGACAAAGGGGACGCTATTGTAATGATGAATTCTAATGATTACATTAGCAAAGCTTTACACCAATTAAGTGATTCTAACACTTGTAACCCCCCCCTTAGTACAAACCCCACTAAAGATTATCAAATAATTCTCTTTCAGCTTGTAGATAATGCTAGGTCTGTTATTATGCAGGAAACGGCAGACTATCTGAAAGTACGGTTACGGATCTGTCCTATATTTTATCATTTACCTAAGATTCATAAGCCAGAACGTCCTGCGTTAGGAAGACCAATTATTGCAGGTATGGGATCATTAGGCAAACCTCTTTCTGAAATAGTAGACTACTTTCTTCAACCTTTGGTTGTGAGACTTCCAGGATATCTGAAAGAAAACACACCTCATTACTAGATTAAATGATTTTCAATGGGAATCTTCCTACAATCACCATTGATGTTTCCACCTTGTACTCTTCCATACCTCACCAATTGGGTTTAAAGGCTATTATGTACCATTTAGACAAATATAGCCTTTATCCAGAATATCTTAAGGAATTTTTATTAGGAGCGATCAATTTTCTTCTGACACACAACTTTTTCCTCTTTAGAAATTAATATTTCCTCCAAAACTGTGGTATGGCTATTTAATGGGGGCAATATTTGCCCCAGCATTTCCTAACCTTTGGTGGGAGGAGCTATTTTTAATTATTTAAATTAATTTAAAGGTGATTATTCAGCTTTATGCCTGCTTCATTGATGATATTATCCTTGTATGGTCAGGCAGAGATATATTTGATAATTTTTGTGTATACTTGAATGACAATAACCTTAATTTAAAATTTTCATTCACTAAATATCCCATGTAGATTTCATTCTTGGATGTGGATTAATTTGTGGAGGATGATACCATTATGACCTCTCTACACAGGGAAAAATGTATGGGTAATACTATATTAAAAGTATCATCTTCACACCATCTTCATTTGATTCGTAATATACCAGTTGGACAATTTTTGAGATTGAGATGTTTGTGTTCCAATCTTAATGATTTTGTAGATAAGTCCTGTGCTTTAAGAAATAATGGCAAATTTACTTATCTTCGAAGTTGCGCCAGCGTTGGCTTCGCTGCACTTCGCCAGGCGAAGTTTTGCCAGGGCGCCGCTAATTCACTAAAATCCGAAGTTGCACTTAGGGAGGCGAAAGGTAGCAAAGTTGCACTAGCGTTAATTTGTCAAGCAAAGCGAAGTTACACTAGCGATGCCTAATTTGCATACGGTACAGTTAAAGTACAATGGACGTATATGTAGCAGCAAATACATTACACTACACAAGCCTGGGAAACCTTCATAAAATAAAATAGAGTTGTTATTTTGCCCTATACATGTGCCCACTGTATAGTTTAGATGCCATATGTTAGGAAATGTAGGGGAGAAAGAGGGTACCCCCCAAACAATTTACAATCTTTTTCAGCCTATCACCCTTAAAAAAGTTAAAGACACAAACTTTTTTTGAAGCAAGCTCTATCTACTCTAATGCACTTGGACTAAATTAAAATTTAACATATATTTAAACATAATACTAGTATGTGGATTCTCAGGTAAACTCATAAATAATTTCCCACAAACAATAAAATAATAAGAATTGTGAGGTCTATAAATACATGTAATAGTATAACAGTATAATATGAATATATATTAATCACATGGAGACTCCTGGAAAGTAAACATTGTTAAAAGGTGCTATTATCAATATCAAATGAAGTATATGAATTGCCCATTAAAAACACATAAGCTGTCAGTTTCTCATATATGATCAAATAAATTAACAATAAAATAACAGGGATGCCCTAAATAGTAAAACTCATTCATATGTATATTAATCAATCAATAGTGACATCTACGAAACATTGAATAGTGAAACCCATTAGTATTGCATATATTAATCAAATAAAGAGAAACAGGCATAGTAACAGGCGTTATTATGAATTTATCAGTCAAATGAAATATATGACTTCTCAGTTAGATTGAATAGTAAAATTGTTCAATATGCAGATATTAATGAATTCACTAATTGTGGATTTTCTTGATTTATACTCAAAATAGCTTTTGAGTGCCCACCTACATTATATGGAACATTTATGTGAGCAGCATCTGCATCCATTTTTATAACTAATTATTATATTAGGGGGGAGACTGCTGAAGAACATAATTGGTTTGGATTATGGTTCCTCATTTACATAAATGTAGATTTGCATAGAGGTAGCCTTATTTTTACAAATGCTTTTTTAATTCTTAGGACTGGAAATTTTTAGATACTCTTCTTCACATGTTTCCCTTTATGTATAAGTATTTCTTCCTTTACTGTAGGAAGTGGAAAAAGATCAAATCTGAAAGTTTGTTCTAATACATTATATGAAACCCATATTTAATTATGAGAATGCAGGCCTGTGCAGTTTTTGCATTCATTGCTTTAGCAAAAGAGCAGCTTGATAAATTAGATCCCATGGCATTTCTTTGAATTAGCTGTAACATGAAAAGTCCTACTTTTTCCTGGAAACATTAAAATGAACTTTGAGAATACACTGCAGCATTATCAAGTAGCAATTTTATTTGTTCTGAAGAATTCCCAACTATAAAAAAACATTATTTGTAAATATAACATCCCCCTAGAAAGTTCATGAGCAGGAAAATCCTCCCAGTTGCAGTCTCCATAGTGTTAGCAATTATTAAACCAAATCAATGTCAGTGAGGGTCATTTATAACGTTTGCAAATGGTTGTATTGGCCATGTTTTTTTCCAGAAGGCTGAAATATTGCATTATTTCAATGCGTACAAATATTTGTAAATGAGATGGGTGTTTATGTGAGTGCAGCCACTGTTCAAAGGTCGTTGTGCTGTAAAATAAAATTGACAGTAATTGAAATTTGCAAATTGCAAAACTGTTTTGCAAATATTTTCTCTGCCACTAGGGATGTCGCGGACTGTTCGCCCGCGAACTAATTCGCGCGAACATTGACTGTTCGCGTCCGCCGAATGTTCGCGAACGTCGCGCGACGTTCGCCAATTTGGGTTCGCCTTAGCTGGCGCTTATTTTTGACCTCTCACCCCAGACCAGCCGATACATGGCAGCCAATCAGGAAGCTCTCCCTCCTGGACCACCCCCACACCCCCTGGACCACTCCCCTTCCATATATAAACTGAAGCCCTGCAGCGTTTTTTCATTCTGCCTGTGTGTGCTTGGAAGAGCTAGTGTAGGGAGAGAGCTGTTGAGTGATTTGAGGGACAGTTGATAGTAACTTTGCTGGCTAGTAATCTACTTGATACTGCTCTGTATTGTAGGGACAGAACTCTGCAGGGATTTGAGGGACATTTTAGGTTAGGTAGCTTTGCTGGCTAGTAATCTACCTTCTACTACAGTGCTCTGTATGTAGCTGCTGTGGGCAGCTGTCCTGCTGCTGATCTCTCATCTGCTGACTGCTGCCTGTAACCCAATAGTCCTTGTAAGGACTGCTTTTATTTTCTTTTTTGTTTTTTTACTTTGCTACTGTAAGAGCCCAGTGCTATTAGTCTAGCTGTGTTGGGGAGTGGGACTGGTGTGCTGCTCCTAGTAGTTCAGCACCAACCAGAGTAATTTTTTTTTTTAATATACATATATATATTTTTTTATTTTACTTATCTTACTGTTCTTTAACGTGTCCAGTGCTGTTTGCTGTTCTTCATAGTAGTGCACCAATAGTAGTGCACTTGCAGGCATTGTTTGCCCAGTGTGTTCTTCAAACAACTGCCACCTAGCTGTGTGAGCTTGTTCACATTCTGTCTAAATATCAACAATAATACCCTCTCCAGAAACACCACCTGAGTGACGTTTTCCAAGCAGCAATAATATATTCTGTATCCACTGCTGTAGTGTATACGTTGACCTTGCAGGCATTGTTTGCCCAGTGTGTTCTTCAAACAACTGCCGCCTAGCTGTGTGAGCTTGTTCACATTCTGTCTAAATATCAATAATAATACCGTGTCCGTAAACATCACCTGAGTGATGTTTTTACAGCAGCAATAATATATTCCGTACCCACTACTGTATACGTTGCCCTTGCAGGCATTGTTTGCCCAGTCTTTAACCAAGTGCCACCTAGCTGTGTGAGCTTTTTCACATTCCGTGTCCAGAAACATCACCTGAGTGACGTAGTGTGATTTCTGCCCTTTACAGCACAAAACGCAGCGCTGTGTCAACAATGTATTTTTCAGATACATTTTTGCCCTTGATCCCCCTCTGGCATGCCACTGTCCAGGTCGTTGCACCCTTTAAACAACTTTAAAACCATTTTTCTGGCCAGAAATGTCTTTTCTAGCTTTTAAAATTTGCCTTCCCATTGAAGTCTATGGGGTTCGCGACGTTCGCGAACCGTTCGCATTTTTGACGCAAGTTTGAATCAGGCTGCTGACAGGTTTAAAGCAACTTAAAGCAAACAAATCATCTGAAAAGGATAAGTATTTCTTAACTGCTTTTTTATATTAAGGTTTATATTTAACTACTGTGGTTTAATTTTTTTTTAAAAGGTTTTTTTTTTTTTTTTTTTCTGTCTTGGGTGCTAAACAGCAAAGTTTGGTGTGCTAGTGTGCTTACAGCAAGTTTGTCACAACCTGCTTTACTTTGCAGTTTTCCCTCCGTTTGAGGGGGTGGGGTTTGATTAGTTGCACCTGAACAGACTGTATAAATAGAACCCCTGGGACTCCAGTGAGTCTGTTTGAATCAGGCTGCTGACAGGTTTAAAGCAACTTAAAGCAAACAAATCATCTGAAAAGGATAAGTATTTCTTAACTGCTTTTTTATATTAAGGTTTATATTTAACTACTGTGGTTTAATTTTTTTTTAAAAGGTTTTTTTTTTTTTTTTTTCTGTCTTGGGTGCTAAACAGCAAAGTTTGGTGTGCTAGTGTGCTTACAGCAAGTTTGTCACAACCTGCTTTACTTTGCAGTTTTCCCTCCGTTTGAGGGGGTGGGGTTTGATTAGTTGCACCTGAACAGACTGTATAAATAGAACCCCTGGGACTCCAGTGAGTCTGTTTGAATCAGGCTGCTGACAGGTTTAAAGCAACTTAAAGCAAACAAATCATCTGAAAAGGATAAGTATTTCTTAACTGCTTTTTTATATTAAGGTTTATATTTAACTACTGTGGTTTAATTTTTTTTAAAAGGTTTTTTTTTTTTTTTTTTTTCTGTCTTGGGTGCTAAACAGCAAAGTTTGGTGTGCTAGTGTGCTTACAGCAAGTTTGTCACAACCTGCTTTACTTTGCAGTTTTCCCTCCGTTTGAGGGGGTGGGGTTTGATTAGTTGCACCTGAACAGACTGTATAAATAGAACCCCTGGGACTCCAGTGAGTCTGTTTGAATCAGGCTGCTGACAGGTTTAAAGCAACTTAAAGCAAACAAATCATCTGAAAAGGATAAGTATTTCTTAACTGCTTTTTTATATTAAGGTTTATATTTAACTACTGTGGTTTAATTTTTTTTTAAAAGGTTTTTTTTTTTTTTTTTTTTCTGTCTTGGGTGCTAAACAGCAAAGTTTGGTGTGCTAGTGTGCTTACAGCAAGTTTGTCACAACCTGCTTTACTTTGCAGTTTTCCCTCCGTTTGAGGGGGTGGGGTTTGATTAGTTGCACCTGAACAGACTGTATAAATAGAACCCCTGGGACTCCAGTGGAGCTTGCTCTAGTGTTAGCTTCTCTTAAGTGTTTGCTCGTTAAGTGGGGGATCTGTAAGTGGAGTTACAAACACCGGAGTTGAAAACTAAAGGAGGTTCAAACTACTGTAGGTCAAAAGTTTGTTCTAAACCCTCATTTTTTTTCTATATATTTATTTATATTTTTTCCTGTTTTGATCTGTAACTGGGATAATGAGTGCTAGCAAGATTGAAGGTCTGACTCAGTGCACAGTCTGTCATATGTATGCAGATTTGGAACAAGAGATCCAAAATGCTTACCTCTGTGGTGGATGTGAGCAAATTGCCACTTTGGAGGCTCAAGTTAGAGCACTAGAGCAACAAATTGCAACACTGCGGTCGATTGACAATCTTGAAAGGAGTCTTTTGCTCACTGAGCAGGACCTAGCGGGGTCAGATAGTTTGGGGGGAACAGAACAGCAGCAGGATGTTGAGGCAGCTAGCTGGGTGACAGTTAGAAAATCTAAGGTGGGCAAAAGGAAAATGGAGGCTGATCCGGAGATTATACATCGCAACAAATTTGCCAGATTGTGTGAAGATGATGGGAGTATGAACTCTGGATTGGCAATTCTAGATGGGGCTGATCTCTCTAACAGCCGGGAGACCAGTTTCTCTAGTAGTGGTGGGGGGGAGAGTAGAGTCAGGCCTAAGCAGATTGTGGTTGTAGGGGACTCAATTATTAGGAAAGTGGATAGGGTAATTTGTCGTCCGGATCGCTACAACCGAACAGTTTGCTGTCTACCTGGTGCCAGGGTTCGGCATGTGGTTGATCGGATAGACAAATTATTGGGTGGGGCTGGGCACGACCCAGCTGTCTTAGTGCATATCGGTACTAATGACAAAATAAATGGTAGATGGAAGACCTTAAAGAATGATTTCAGGGATCTAGGCTCTAAGATCAAGGAAAGGTCTTCCAATGTAATCTTTTCTGAAATTTTGCCTGTGCCACGTGCAAGTTTAGGAAAACAGCGGGAGATTAGGGAGCTTAATGCGTGGCTCAAGTCTTGGTGCAGGAAGGAAGGGTTTGGGTTCCTAGAGCACTGGGCTGACTTTTTCGTTGGGGTACAACCTATATAGCCGTGACGGTTTGCACCTCAATGGAAGGGGGTCCGCGGTGCTAGGGGAAAGAATGGCTAAGAGGTTGGAGGAGTGTTTAAACTAGGCAAGAGGGGGGTGGGTGAGATAAAGGATTATGGGGAAGCTAGTGTAGACGGGGTAGTGGGGTTAGTAAGGGGTCATGGGGGAGGAGTGAGGGGGGCATACAGTTTACCAGCTAAGGAGGTCCCTCTGTTACAAGGAAAACAGAATAATACTAACTTAACGTATAATTCTTCACTAAGTAATGCACATTTCAAAAGTAAAAGTAGTAACCTCCGCTGTATGCTGGCAAATGCACGGAGTTTGTCAGGTAAAATGGGAGAGCTAGAATTAATTGCATGCTCTAAAAATTATGATATAATTGGTATCACTGAGACCTGGTGGGATGAAACATGTGACTGGATTGTGAATTTAAATGGTTACACCCTTTTTAGGAGGGACAGAGGGATTAAAAAGGGTGGAGGAGTGGGTTTGTATGTAAAGCCTGAATTAAAGCCATGCGCTAAAGAAATAAAAATAGCTGGCACTGGTGAGGGTGTAGAATCACTCTGGGTAGAGATTTCGACTGGGCAAAAGGTATCAAAAAGAATTATCATTGGTGTATGCTATAAACCACCTCGTATAAGTGTCGAGTATGAAGCCCAGCTACTCTTGCAGATACAAGCGGCTTCACAGCTGGGTCAAGTTGTTGCTATGGGTGACTTCAATTATCCAGACATTGACTGGGGTAATGGGGTTGCTAAGACAGAAAAAGCTAGTAGGTTTGTAAATATGCTGAATGACAACTTTTTATTCCAGCTCGTTCAAGAACCTACTAGGAATAACTCTCTTTTGGACCTTGTAATAACTAACAATACTGAACTCATCTCTAACATTTGTGTGGGTGAGCATTTAGGGAATAGTGATCATAACATGGTCTCCTTTGAGATTCTGTTGCAGAAGCAATTCTATAAGGGAGTAACTAAAACACTAAATTTCAGACGTGCAAACTTTGACAGTATAAGGGCATCTCTGCAACATATTAAGTGGGAAATGCTTTTCACAGGGTTAAACACAGAACAAAAATGGGAAGTCTTTAAAATGCTGCTTAATAAATATACTTGTCAGTATATTCCACTTGTAAGCAAGGAACGTCGTTGCAAAGCAAAACCTTTTTGGTTCAATAGAAGCGTTGGTGTTGAGGTGGGTAAGAAAAGACGTGCTTTTAAGGCTTTCAAGTTAGCTGGTACAGCCGAAACATTTATAAGGTACAAGGAGGCCAATAAATCATGCAAAGAAGCTATAAGGCAAGCTAAAATTGCTATAGAAAAGGATATTGCAGCAAGCAGTAAAAAAAATCCCAAATTATTTTTTAAATATGTCAATAGTAAAAAAATGAAGCAGGAAGGGGTGGGACCCTTACTATCAGAGGGGGATCAGCTGGTTGATGAAAACAAAATAAAAGCGCAGATTCTGAACTCGTATTTTTCATCTGTTTACACAAATGAAGAACCAGTAAGTGAAGGTTTCCTTCTTAACACTCCCAATTCTAGTAATACAACTAATGATGCATGGTTCACACAAGAAGAAATTCAAAAGAGACTTGAACAGGTTAAGATTAACAAAGGTCCAGGGCCAGATGGTATTCATCCCAGGGTAATTAGCGAGCTTAGCTCTGTGATTGCCAAACCTCTTTACTTAATTTTCAGGATTCATTGAGATCTGGTATTGTGCCAAGAGACTGGCGAATTGCTAATGTGGTGCCTCTATTCAAAAAAGGATCCCGTTCTCAGCCTCAAAACTATAGGCCAGTTAGTCTGACGTCAGTATTAGGAAAGCTTTTCGAAGGGTTAATAAAGGATAAGATACTGGACTTCATAGCAAATCATAATACTATGAGTTTGTGCCAGCATGGTTTTATGCGTAATAGATCTTGCCAGACTAACTTAATTTCTTTTTACGAGAATGTAAGTAGAGACCTCGATTCTGGGATGGCAGTGGATGTGATTTACTTAGACTTTGCTAAAGCATTTGATACAGTGCCACACAAAAGGTTACTGGTTAAATTAAGGAATGTTGGCCTGGAACATAGTATTTGTACCTGGATAGCGAACTGGCTAAAAGATAGACTACAAAGAGTGGTGGTAAATGGAACATTTTCTAATTGGACCAGTGTTGTTAGTGGAGTACCGCAGGGCTCTGTACTAGGTCCCTTGCTTTTCAACTTGTTTATTAATGACCTGGAGGTGGGCATTGAAAGTACTGTTTCTATTTTTGCAGATGATACTAAATTGTGCAGAACTATAGGTTCCATGCAGGATGCTGCCACTTTGCAAAGTGATCTGTCTAAACTGGAAAACTGGGCAGCAAACTGGAAAATGAGGTTCAATGTTGATAAATGCAAGGTTATGCACTTTGGCAAAAATAATATAAATGCAAGTTATACACTAAATGGCAATGTGTTGGGAGTTTCCTTAAATGAAAAGGATCTAGGGGTCTTTGTAGATAACACGTTGTCTAATTCTGGGCAGTGTCATTCTGTGGCTACTAAAGCAAATAAAGTTCTGTCTTGCATAAAAAAGGGCATTAACTCAAGGGATGAAAACATAATTATGCCTCTTTATAGGTCCCTGGTAAGGCCTCATCTGGAGTATGCAGTTCAGTTTTGGACTCCAGTCCTTAAGAGGGATATAAATGAGCTGGAGAGAGTGCAGAGACGTGCAACTAAATTGGTTAGAGGGACGGAAGACTTAAATTATGAGGGTAGACTGTCAAGGTTGGGGTTGTTTTCTCTGGAAAAAAGGCGCTTGCGAGGGGACATGATTACACTTTACAAGTACATTAGAGGACATTATAGACAAATGGCAGGGGACCTTTTTACCCATAAAGTGGATCACCGTACCAGAGGCCACCCCTTTAGACTAGAAGAAAAGAACTTTCATTTGAAGCAACGTAGAGGGTTCTTCACAGTCAGGACAGTGAGGTTGTGGAATGCACTGCCGGGTGATGTTGTGATGGCTGATTCAGTAAATGCCTTTAAGAATGGCTTGGATGATTTTTTGGACAGACATAATATTAAAGGCTATTGTGATACTAAACTCTATAGTTAATATAGGTATGGGTATATAGAATTTTAATTAAAAGTAGGGAGGGGTGTGTGTATGGATGCTGGGTTTTCATTTGGAGGGGTTGAACTTGATGGACTTTGTCTTTTTTCAACCCAATTTAACTATGTAACTATGTAACTATGTAAGTTCGCGAATATGTTCGCGAACATTTTTTCCGCCGTTCGCTACATCCCTATCTGCCACCACAGTTGAGGTGTAACTCATACACATAGCATGCACATATATATTCGTAATTTGTGATTACAAAAAAAATTAGGTGTAAGTACCACACTTTGGTCAAAATATGCAATCTCACATGCCACGTCAAGGCCCCTCATAAAAATTGAAAGAATAATCTTTTTTTGAATAGCATGCTATAACTCTACTTTTACACACATGCAAATCCAGCTATATCTGATTCAGACATTTATATATTGTTTATTAAACATATTTGGGCCAATATTTCTTGCTCTGTATTCAAGGTCCATAGAGACATCAATAAGACATGTAGATGTACAAAACAAGGAGGACCAGCAAGTGGTCTGAATTTATCTCTACAGATCCTAAAATTGTCTTCAGAAAATTGAGGATATGCCTAGAACCCACTTGGGCTCAATAAGTGGTGTATTTGATGTGCAAACAGGATTAAGAATTTTCTATTCACTTTTCTATATATATATATTGCATAATCGCAAATTACAAATATTTATGCCCACACTCTGGGGCAGATTTACTAAGCTCAAGTGAATAGTTCGAATGCAAAAATATTCAAATTTCAAAGTATTTTTTTGGGTACTTCGACCATCAAATTGGTCAAATTCAATCGAATTGAATGATTTGAACGATTCAAAGTAAAAATCATTCGACTATTCGACCATTCTATAATCGAAGTACTGTCTCTTTAAAAAAAACTTTGACTTCATTCTTCGCCACATTAAAGTGCAATGATAGCCTATGGGGACCTTCCAGAGCACTTTTCTAAGTTTTTTTTTTTGATCGAATAAAAATCATTGGATCGATTAAAATCGTTCGAATCGTTCGGTTCGAAGGATTTTATCGTTCGATCGAACAATTTTTATTAGACCGTTCGAACAAACCTTTTGCGCTACAATCCTTCGAATTCGAAGGATTTTACTTCGAGGGACGAATTCGAGGATTTTTTAAGCCTCGAAATTCGACCCTTGATAAATCTGCCCCTCTGTGTTTGAGTTACCTCACGACTTTGGTGTCAAAGAAAATATTTGCAAAACAGTTTTCAAATTTATGAATTTAAATTACTGTCAATGTTCCCTATAAGGTGATCACTCATGTGCACACAAATTTTGAGATCAGCGCACACAGTAAATTGTTGTGAGCACAAAAATACAAAGTGTTATATTATTTCTGACCTGAGCACACAGTTTTTAAAAACTGCACACACAAGTTTAAAATTTGGGTACAATATTTTTTTTTGTGCACACAGCCATAGCTATCAATGATATTTTCATGCACAGTGGCCGCAATCATACAAACACTTGTCTCATTTGCGAATATTTCTGAGCAATGCGAATTCGCAAAAAAGCATAGCAGTACAATATTTCAGCATTCAGGAAAAACCATGGGCAATACAATGATTTGCAAATAAATATGTGCTGCGCACTGAGATCTACTTATGTATAATGAAAAACTGTTAAAATACATAAAACATTGCACTAAAACGCCCAGAAATGTGTTCAAACTTTCATAACCTGCCCAATTTTGTAAAATGGACATGGTAATCAGGGGTGTGGCCATAAAATGGGCATGGCCAAAAATTGCCACCACGCTGCTCACAGCACAAATATTTGTCCCTCTATTAGTTTTCGAATGTTGAGTTATACAGTAATCTACAGTAATCTAGATAAATAATTATGTGTACAATCTATGTATATAGTTTGAATATGTGTGTGTTAAAAGTGGAAACTTTGCAGCAGTATTAGTTTTGGTAAATTGAGGTCTACTTTGTTTGAAGCATGTGACTGTGCGAGCATTGCATATTGTGTTTGCTACATGTGAATACAAAAGTGTGTATATGGAAAACTATAGTAAAAAACATTGCAATTGATTGTAAAATTTTAATGTAAAGCTGACCACTGGGGGATCAAGAAATATTTCATGAAATAAATGAATGCACACCACACAGCATACAAGCAGCAAACAGGGTCAACAGGGTCTGCAAAAGTAATTTTTTTTGTATTTATTTTTTATTGTTTTTCTCAAAGTTTCCATATCCAGAAGTTATTTTACACAATGAATGTGACATTTCAATCTTAGCATAACAAGTAAATAAAATAAGTAACTAAAACAAACAAACTTCTTAAGGTAACTCTTTTCTTTTTCTTATGTTTTGTATGAATTCTTTCCATATTTGATAAGCCTTTCCATACTGTCTCTTGGTATTGCTAGCTCGTATTCCAAGTTTTTGGTGACTTCTTTTATTATTTGAATAGTATTTGGTATTTCTTGTTTTTTCCAGTTCCTAGCAATTAGGAGTCTGCTAAGACTCTTTTAAGACTTTGAAGGTAGGTATTTCAGATGCTTTGTTTGGTAGTTTATTATATATAATTATATTTATTATATTATATATAATTATTATATATTATTATATATAATAAATAGGGCAACCAAGTTTGGGAGTTTTACTTTGAAAGTAGCTAGTAAGTTGCAGGTAAAACTTAGTCCCTTTGTAAAATGTATAATGAAGCAATTGAATTCTTAATGAATCAGATATGGGATGACTTTGACGTAGTTGTCCAGCTTAAATATATTGCTAAATATGGACAAACAATCCCTGTTTTGTTTAAAGGGTAAGGCATTTTTTAGTAGCAGTATGCACAAAATGTCTCTGTCTTAGATATATTGATAATGGGTTGAGTGCAGAGGACTCTTGTATTTGTCAATATGTATTTTGTGGTCACAGCCTCATTGCATCCCCGCCTAATGGTTTTAAAAAATTAGTGGTGAGCACAACTTTCCCTTGTTTGTTTTATATATATTTAGTATCATTGGCTCCGAAGTCATCTCAAACTTATTTTGAGTAAACTTAGCAATTAATGAAAAAGCAGAGTTACATACAGTATGCTTCATATCTTTTCACAAGTCTACCAAATATATAGCTTATCTCCTATATTTATTTGTGCATGAGTTAAATTGCTTGATTAGCTGCTAATACTTGTTTAACACTTTTGATATGTAATGGAATAGTGTAAAACAAAGATTGTTCTAGTTGTTGCAATATCTTTCAAAATTAAAATATCACAGATCCAGACACTGTTTTTGAGTACAATTATAGAGTGTCTCAAAACACAAATGCACAGCTTGCTACTGCTGGTAGCCGACTGATTAAGGCTATTAGTAATGCAGCCTTGCCAAATCAACATAATGATGTGTGCTGGCCTCACATTAGTAAGCAATTGTAAAAACAATTAGGGGAAATGATGTTCTCATTGCAAACATTTTCCTTTAATAAAACATGCTTATCTTTATTAATATGATTCCAAAAATAATATTGTCATGTGAATATTTACCAGTAATACTTTATATATGATGAAAATGACATGAACTTGATTTTGACAAATAAAAAATACCCAAAACATGCATAAACTATTAAATGCACCATGAATATTCTATTTTTGGTTTGTCAATTGAATAATGGATGTATCGTGTGATTCCCCAGTCAAGCATAAGGAAAACAAAAGTTAAGCTTTTATATTCTATTCTATTCTACAAAATATTTGGCCACGGGGACCATAACAGTGTAGCACAGATTTTTCTGATGTTCCTTAATTGACACAAGAGGTAGTTAATGTTACAAACTAAGCAATTCTCTAAATCATTCTTTTGCTTTTCTAATTTTAATGTCTCTTGTAAAATTCATATTTGATGGTTAGAAGAGTAAAAGCTCAAGATGGGCAAACATATGCCCCAGCAAATAAGAAGTATTTTATTCCAAATAATTTTAACATAACATTTATTTCTAAGCATACCACAGTTCCTATTGGCTAATGCTTGGAACAAGAAATGTTAAAAAAGGAAAATGAGAAAAAAACATAGATTTTCTATGTAGTAAATCTTATGCAGATGGAAAAGTATGAATTTTCTGCAAGTCTGGCTTTGCAACTAGGCATATAAATTCACTAACATGCAGTAGGGACTATATTGTACTAATCTAATACATTTTAACAAGCAATGAGCATTAAAAATTCTAGGGCACTTGTGTTTTCACGAATATGAATATTCCCCTGAGTGGTCAGATATTTGTACATTTTGGCAACAAACATGAATGCCCAAATACACTAATCTGACACAAATTACCCAGCATGTGATTCCACACAATTACTTATGGTTGGAGGACAGGGATTGAATTGACCCAAAATGTATGAAAATGAGTTTTGCTGATAAGTCCAGAACTAACTTTCCTAGATGTTACTTGTGGAAGAAAGAATAACTCCAGCACATTGTAATGGACTTGGTATGCCATCTACTCAATCCAGTCCATGTGCTCGGACAGCACATAAAATAGATCACAAGATTGATTTTCCCAAGTTTACAGAAAAAGTCATGACAGTTCTAATTCTGGCATTTGTTTTCTGGCTAAAGATGTGGCCCACAGTTTCATTTCCAGGCTGAATCAATTGCCAATAAAGCCATTTCCAGTAAGGAATTGTTTGAGTCAGCAATTTCAGCTTCTGAAATGTCCAAACTTTATTGGCAAATACTGTACAAGTGGTTAAGTTAACCTGCAATAAAAACAGACATAAACATTGACAATTTAGGAAAAATAAAATGTTCAGCATGCAACAGGAAAAAGATAAAATATGACTTTGTCTGCTTTTCTCCAATACAGTTTTATTTATAAGACTTTGCTACAGTCTATTCTGGGAAGAACATATCATCTCTAATCATGGATAAATGTTACAGTACATGTGCAATATGTTAGAATAAGGGTGCTTAAAGTACTCCTACTGGATGGACAAGATGACCACCAAACATACCTTAAAGGGATCCTGTCATCGGAAAACAGGTTTTTTTCAAAACGCATCAGTTAATAGTGCTACTCCAGCAGAATTCTGCACTGAAATCCATTTCTCAAAAGAGCAAACAGATTTTTTTATATTGAGTTTTGAAATCTGACATGGGGCTAGACATTTTGTCAATTTCCCAGCGGCCCCGGTCCTGTGACTTGTGCCTGCACTTTAGGAGAGAATTGCTTTCTGGCAGGCTGTTGTTTTTCCTTCTCAATGTGACTGAATGTGTCTCAGTGGGACATGGGTTTTTACTATTTAGTGTTGTTCTTAGATCTACCAGGCAGCTGTTATCTTGTGTTAGGGAGCTGCTATCTGGTTACCTTCCCATTGTTCTTTTGTTTGGCTACTGGGGGGGGGGGAAGGGAGGGGAGTGATATCACTCCAACTTGCAGTACAGCAGTAAAGAGTGATTGAAGTTTATCAGAGCACAAGTCGCATGACTTGGGGCAGCTGGGAAATTGACAATATGTCTAGCCCCATGTCAGATTTCATAATTGAATATAAAAAAAATTTGTTTGCTCTTTTGAGAAATGGATTTCAGTGCAGAATTCTGCTGGAGCAGCACTATTGACTGATTCATTTTGATTTTTTTTTTTTCCCATGACAGTATCCCTTTAACACAAGGTTGATATATATATATATATATATATATATATATATATATATATATATATATATATATATATATATATATATATATATATATATATATATATATATATATATATAGTCCAAATTCTGGTGCACACAAAACAAGCGCAGCTGCCTAGGTGCTGGTTATAATAAATCAATAATAGAGCAAAAAAAACGCACTCACAGGACTTTTTGAAGGTGCAAAATCAAAAATGATGTTTATTTCAACGTTTCGGCTATTCACTTAAGCCGTCATCAGGAAGTGAAAATCACACAAACAAACACTCCATTTAAATGCCCCACTTGGCGCCAAAAACTACTATATGACGTCATAGGTAGGTGTGTACAGCCCTTTAACCCCCTATGGAGTGTGTATCCCCACCACATCATTTCAAACATAATATGCATATAACTTTCTGTGACATAGTGACAACCAGGGTCTATTAGTCCGTAGCCCCAATGTGTAATAGGTGCGCTAAAACCAACATCACATACCTATATATATATATATATATATATATATATATATATATATATAGGGTTGCCACCTTTTCAGGAAAAAATTTGTGAAACTGCCACAAAAATTCGCCGGCGCCAAGAAATTTTGGACTTGTGCCGGAAAAGTTGCTTGTGCCAAAACCGTTGTGCGTCAACACTATTCAGATGCGGATTTTTTTGCCGTTTTGTGAAATTCGTGAATTTTCCAAATTTGTCCATCACTAATTGGAAATAGTGAAGCACAATTTTTTTTTTTTTTGCCATGCACAGATTTGCGGAGAAATCCTGCGCTTTGCCATTAGTGGATTTTTCCACAAAACTGCAACAAAAATTTGCAGTTAAAAAAATAATTCGCCAAAAAAAGCAAGAAAAAACGCACTTTGACTTTAATGAAATTAGAGTGAGAAAAAAGTAGCCAATCAAATATATTTTGCAACAAAAAAGTCACCCGTTGACTCCAATATATTTTGCTCCAAAAAAGTTGCTCATTGACTTTTGCAAATTTTTTGGCAAAGCAAAACGGGGCTAATTAGCTCATCACTGATTAGAAACAAATCTTGTAATTCCTCAATTCATGCAATACCTGCTTATTGTTGAGTACTGTATAGCATCTGCTTTTCCATGACTAAAGTAAAGCAAGAAAACCTCTAATCACAAATGTAAAAACTGATGTGCCAATATTGAATGCAAGTTCATAACTTGTTTTTCTCATTTTCCTTTGCTCAGTGATGCTATGCATCTTTAGAACCCTCTTGCGATTCAAATTAAATTATACATGTTTCCGTAATTTATTATTAGTGCTTTAAGAAACATCCAGAGTTTGGAGAGTGAGAATAATTGCTTAACTGTAATAAAATTAATTGGAGCTATAAGTCTTGCCTCACCCCCCATATTCATTTTTATTTCTGCATGGACTATTATATGGATAGCTGTTACATTTAAAAAAAGCTTTTCAAAGTTCAGAAGGACTTAAAAACAATGTACTGTACCATTGTTTTCATAATAAATGATCCTTACATTCTGAAAGGGGCAATATACTGAATACTTATGTTCACTACAAGTCCCATAAATAGTGCTTTGGTTAAAAATCTGCAGGTTTAATCTGCTTGTTTAAATACAAAAAAAGAAAAAACATTTTTTTTCTTTTGTAAAGGGCTGATGACGATCGTTTATTTTACCCTTACTATCCCAACCTCCATCCCTATAGAAAGATCAATATTAAAAGGGAGATAATGAGTTTTGTGTATGAGGAGCCTCTTTCCCTCACATGCTGATATTGTTTCAGGTATAAAGAGAAGAATATAATTTTACTGTGAAATAAAATTTGATTCAATGCCTACTCATACTCCCACAACTGTTCTGAACTGCTCTGGACGGGATAATGAACAAAATACTTTTTTTTTATAATAGCTATAGGCAAAATGCATTCTGACACATCATAATCATAGGAAAAATAATTAAAACATTGCAACAGTGAATAGTGACCTTAAAATATAGTCTTACAATAAATTGGATGACTGTGGGAGGCCAAGAGGCCAATTGGAGACTGTGGGAAGCGTTGCAACACCACCCAACAATGCTATTACTTATTTCTGTCGCATCTGACTCCTGTATTTTTGTGCATCTGGACGGAACGCGCGAAAATCATCCGTGAAGTCCTACCCTCTAAACCACAAACAATCCGAATATAAAAAGTATGAACAGAAAAAAAACACTGAACGATACACTAAGGAGTACAAAAACCTCTAAAAATGCAAGTTTTTCAGACAATTACTAGCAAAATCTATTTTTAAAACTGTTAGGCAGGGACGATTATAAGCTGGGACGGGCGGCTTTGTGGAAGGGAGGAAGGGCGGAAGGGTTGGAGAAGGGCACTTTAAGTTCGCCGATACTCACTTAAAAGGCACTCTGCCTATCGGCTACCCGCGTCCTAACTGTGGACTGATCTTAAAGGAAGGGTGGTGTGGGAGGGTACGAGGGGTGCTCTCGTTCGCAGAGGTTTGCTTCCGCCTCCTATTGTTTCACCACCTCCTCTCTGATACAAGGGACTGGACGCTAGTACCCTCACAGTTGACACGGGGACTCGCAGGTTGAAGCTGCCATATACGGCACTTGAGTCTATAGAGTACACACTGCGGTTACTTTTTATGTGCCAATATAACTCCAAACGCCATCCATTAATTCCCTCATGTGCACAGAGGCACGCCAGCACGGCAGCAGTCGAGATTGATGGTGGGCAACAGTTGCTAGTGCAGCATAAACCCACATCACAATCTCGATTTCTTATATCGTACATTAGCTAATGACTTCGTGTCTATACAGCTACCCTACCTAACCTTGCTTTTAATTTCTTACTATTATTTCTTCTCGTGTTAATTTGGATATATTTAATAAAAGTTAAGTTTTACCTTATATGGTTGGGAACTCAGACTAATTAATGGGATGGTGCAATGATATGGGACACACTTTTCCTTTCTGTACTTCAATTCTATATGTCATGTGACCCTGCACACCATTATTTTGCGATCTCTCTATCAATGGGAGGTGCTACCTATTACCTTTTGTTGCAACTAGCAAAATAAAACTGAAATCCTCTAAAAGTCCAAATGGCTAAAAAATTATCCAGTAGGATCAGTACAGCTCCTATTGACTTAACTGCTTTTACTTGCCATCTTCATTCAAGTTTTTCGTGGTCTCAACACGTTATAAATTTCATATTTTTACAATTTAACAAATACATTTTTAGATTAAGAAATGGATATGGGTAAAAAATAGAAATTTGAATATTAGTAAATAGGCCCCTTAATATTAGTGATATGAAAGAAGGTAGAGTGGTAAAATAAAAATAAGCAGAAGCCGAACCCCAGAAGAAAAAACAAAACAACTGCATATATTTTAGATTAAAACTGTTTACTATAGTCTAAAAAATAATTTGTTAGGCAAACTGCCCTTTTAAAAATCCAATGTCTATTGCAGATTCCTATCAAAGTTTGATGTTATAAACGACATAAACAAAATTATCATTTTATATTTGTTATGCATAAATGTGGTTGCTGAATGCTGTAGATGCATTGGTAATGACTTAATCCCTGATTTATTAGCTCTTAGGTAAGTGGGATGCTATTGCTGGCAGATCCATTGGGCATATGGTTCATCCACTAATGAGGTCTCAGTCTGCTATGGAATTATACAACAAATTTAGAAAAAAATGCTGATTGAACATAATATGATAATAAAACATACAGCAATTCTTTCAAACAATATGAGTATTCAATTGAGCAAAAGCAGTTTTGGTGACAGATATACTGTGATAAAGTGACCTCTTCTGCCTTATGAAGCAAAGATGTATCTTCTTTCTTGTGGAATATTAGGCAGCAAGTTATTCATTTTGTGTGATTTATGAACCAAGCCAATAGGCTTTCAGCAAGTAAAATTACTTTGGACCTTCTATATATTCTGACCATTGAATGCTCAACTGAAATGAACCCTGAGCTCTTTCCAATAAAACTTCAGAACATTTCCTCTATTAAACCTGAATCCTTAGCAATATGTTCTGAATACAAATGAACGTTATCTTTGCTTCATTTTTTTTGTTTTCATTTAAAACATTTTATTTGCCCTTTGTTTGCTGCTTCTCTGTCATGCACATAGAAAAAAAATTAAATTAAGAAAACTGACAGCATTCTGTGCATATCAGAATAAAGAAGCAACAAAACAAACATTTATTTTCCACTTCATATGGAGCCTACTTTATAATCATTGCTTGTTTCTCTGACAAAGCTGAGATTCCACCTCCTGCTTGGCAACTATCAGTTTGCTCCTTATGTCATCATAATTTACACACACACTGGATAATGATTGGTCTCCTTCTTAGATTAATAAAAGGGAAATGTAATACTGTGAATTTACAGTACAGTGAATCACTGTGGTCAAATGATTAACTTGCCATCCACAGCTGCTCCCCCTGTGCCATCAGCAGTGATTAATTAGCATGTTGTTTCTGTTTGTCATAGAACATCCCCACCTAAGAAGTGCATCTTTAGACTTTTATCATCTGACTAGATGTGTTTCAGTTGATGCTTTCAGATTCTCCTACATATACAGCTGAAACTTTTTAATTTGTGCCTATTAATGGACCTTATCAGGAATCTGAAATAAGGAAAATATAAAAAAAGGGGCAAATGTATTAAAGGGGGAAGGCCACAAAAACACAACTTAAGCTTTTTGAAAAGTAAACATAATTTCAAGCAACTTTGCAATATTCATCATTTAAAAAATATGCAGACTTTTCATAATTTTTTAATGGTTTCTGACAGTTCCCTAAGTCTAGCGCCCTGCTCTCCTGCTGATCTGTCGGACTACTTTGCTGAGCTGGCTGACTACTGTTACTTTGTATCAACAGCCAGCTGTCCTCAGCCTGCATCCTCCAAACCCCACATTTCCATGCACATGTGATTTCAATAAGGAAAGGAACATCACAGTGCAATGCATTGTGGGTTATGTAGTTCCTGCATGCTGTCTGTAAGCTGTGGAGAAGTTGTACAATTTGTAACATCAGTGTTTAGTCCCTCCTTCCCTGCCAGGATTTCAAATGATGGAGAAAGAGAAGAACTGTTAAACAGCTGCATTTCAGCATAGAAAATCAAAAGTCTGGCCCTTTAAAAATTCTAATTCAACTATTCGCCACCTAAAACCTGCCAAGTTCTTTTATAAGTCAATGGGAGAGGTTGAGGGACCAATTTGGACATGTTACTAGCCTTCCTGACATTTGAGTTTTTTTCGGATAAAAAACTTGAATCGAGTTTTCTCTAATTTGATTAGAGTTTTCGAGTCTGTAAAATTTGTGTGAGTTTTTGTAATGGAATCTGAGCTGGATATCCAAGATGGCGTCCAAGATGGTGGCTCCCTGGTTCCTCACGGACGCAGACGGATGATGTCGACCTCTTCCCACACTCGGATTGGTCGCCGGCGACGGAATGGGCGTCGGCGTCAATAATGGGCGCCGGCGTCGGTCGCCGACGTCAGCGCGTCCGCGCATACGTCATGACGCCGATGCGTCCAAAATTGGCGCCAAACCTGGGCCTTTATAAGGGAACTCCGGACAGTCATCAGTGCCCAATTATAGGTTTAGTTTACTACTCCTGGGTGTGATTCATTGCAAACTTCTTGTCTATTGTGTACCGACCCTTGCCTGGAATTCTCGACCTTGAACCTCTTCTGCCTGGACTGATCTTGTTGCCTGTTTGACCATTCTTCTGCCTCATCCTCTACTGTACTGCGAACTTGGACATTGTTATTTTCCTCCCTTGGTCCTCACTACTCCTGAGGCCTTTTGGCCTTACATTATAATTGGGCCATGGACCCGTCGGAGGAGAATCCTGCGCCACCTGATGTCGGTGGAGCGCTTCGTGGTCTGGCATCCCGCATGCAGTCCTATGAGGTACAACAGTCTCACTTTGGTCAGGCTTTGGAAACCATTCTTGCTAAGCTATCGGCGTTAACACCTGCCGATCCTATTCCTGCACCTGTACCTGTGGCTCCGCTTCACGCCTCCGAACCCCGCATTCCGGCTCCCCCACTCTACAGTGGTGATCCTACAGCCTGCCGTGGGTTTATTAACCAGTGCGAGGTCCACTTTGCACTCGCACCCAGCCAATTCCTGTCTGAACGAGCCAAGGTGGGCTTCATATTCGCCCGTCTGCAAGGGAAGGCATTGGAGTGGGCTTCGCCTCTATGGGAAAAGGAGGATCCCATTATCGATGATGCCCGAGCCTTCGTCCGAGAGCTTCGAGTGGTCTTTGATGCTCCGGGTCGTGCCACTGCTGCCTCCGCACGCCTGTTCCATCTTCAACAGGGAACTCGCTCAGTCTCGGAGTACGCCATTGAGTTCCGCACCCTGGTTGCAGAGACTTCGTGGAACAACGACGGGTATCACGCTGCCTTTTACAACGGCCTGGCGATACGTATTAAGTCTGATCTGGTGTCCAGGGAAATTCCATCCCGTTGGGAAGATCTAGTCGCCCTGGCCATTAAGGTAGATACTCGGCAGAGGGAGTTTCAAGCTGAACTCGACAGAGAGCGCTCCCCAACCAAAAGGTTCCACAGGTTCCAACCTACTCTGGCTCCTCGTTTTCAAAGACCCTTCCTTCCCAACCCGGCTTCCACCTTGTCTTCTCCAAATCCTGCGGTTCCTGCCTCTTCTTCCCTGCCGTCGGAAGAACCAATGCAGATCGGACGGGCTCGTCTGACCGAACAGGAAAAGCTTCGGAGAAGGGCTGCTGGACTGTGCCTTTACTGTGGTGGAAAATCCCACTTCGCCTATGAGTGTCCAGTGAAGCCGGGAAACGCCAACACCTAGGTAAGACTGGGGAGACTTACCTGGGTGGAATTGGTCCCTCTCCCCATTCCTCTGCTCAACGCTTCCTCCTTCCTGTGCAGATTCGTTTTGGAACCCAGACGATTTCCTCTAAGGCTTTCCTTGACTCCGGCGCAGCTGGGAATTTCATCGATAAGGTCTTCGCTGAAAGCCATTCCATTCCCCTACGATCTCTGGCTGTTCCTCTTCGAGCATTGGCGATTGACGATCGTCCACTATCCTCCGCTACAATTTCCCACTCCACCGATGAACTTTCCGTTATTGTGGGATCTATGCACCTTGAAAGATTGTCCTTCCTCCTAATCGATTGTCCTTCTACTCCCATTGTTCTTGGTCTGCCTTGGTTGAATATTCATAACCCTGTAATCGATTGGGCTTCTTCTCAGATCTCCCGCTGGAGTTCCTTCTGCCAACAGAACTGTTTACCCACCAAATCTATTATTAAAGTTTCATCTGTGTCTTCCAATTCTTCTTTGCCCTCTGTTTATCAAACCTTCTCTGATGTCTTCAATAAAAAGTCTGCCGAAGTCCTGCCTCCCCATCGTCCTTATGATTGCCCCATCGAACGTCTTCCTGGAACCATGCCTCCCAGGGGTCGCATTTATCCTCTGTCTCCTTCTGAAACCTGTGCCATGAAGGAGTACATTCAAGAAAATCTGCAAAGAGGCTTTATTCGTCCTTCTTCTTCCCCGGCTGGAGCCGGTTTCTTCTTTGTAGAGAAAAAAGATGGAGGTTTGCGGCCCTGCATTGATTATAGAGGTCTGAATAAAATCACGATTAAGAATCGTTATCCCCTTCCTCTCATCTCCGAGCTGTTCGACCAACTCAAAGGGGCTTGTCTTTTCACCAAATTGGATCTTCGTGGGGCGTATAATTTAATCCGGATCAGAGAAGGAGATGAATAGAAGACCGCATTCAACACCCGGGACGGGCATTATGAATATCTGGTGATGCCATTCGGTCTCTGTAACGCTCCCGCGGTCTTCCAAGAATTCGTAAATAACATTTTCAGAGATTTACTGGGCCAGTACGTGGTGGTGTACTTGGACGATATCCTTATTTTTTCCAAAAACCTTGCTGAGCATCGTCTTCAAGTCCAAGAAGTCCTTTCCCGTCTGCGGAAAAATAACTTATTTGCTAAGTTGGAAAAATGTTCCTTTGAAGTATCGTCCATCTCTTTCCTTGGGTACATCATCTCTCAACAGGGTTTTAGAATGGATCCTGCCAAGATCTCCGCTATCCAGGACTGGCCTCTCCCCACCAGTGTTAAAGCCATCCAAAGATTTATTGGCTTTGCGAATTATTATAGACAATTTATCAAGGGGTTTTCTTCCAAAATTGCTCCCATTCTTTCACTTATCAAAAAGGGGGGTAAGCCTCAACAATGGCCACCTTCAGCTTTGGAAGCATTCAAGGATCTTAAAACTTCTTTTTCTTCTGCCCCCATTCTTCGACACCCTGAACCATTCCAACCATTTTTTATTGAAGTCGATGCCTCAGATGTCGGTGCCGGAGCAATCTTGTCCCAAAGAGCGTCTACTGATGGGAAGCTTCATCCTTGTGCTTTCTTCTCTAAGAAATTCACCTCTTCCGAACAAAATTATGATGTTGGAAATCGAGAGTTGCTGGCCGTAAAACTTGCCCTAGAAGAATGGAGACATTTGTTGGAAGGTTCTTCTATCCCTGTGACCATCCATACTGACCATAAAAATCTTGAATATATCCAATCACTCAAACGTCTCAACCCTCGTCAGGCCAGGTGGGCACTATTCTTCTCCCGTTTTAATTTCATTCTTACTTTTCGGCCTGGGGTGTCAGAAACAGGAAGGCAGACGCTCTTTCCAGAAGTTTTCTCATCGAAGATCTCGCTTCCATCGAACCAGAGTCCATTATACCTCCTACAAAAATCATCGCTGCTCTATTTCCATCCTTGGCCTCCCAGTTATTGTCTGTTCAACCTTCTGCTCCTGTAGGAACCCCTCCTGGTGTTGCCTTTGTTCCCCCTGAACTCCGTCATTCCATTTTGGTTCAGTCCCACAGTTCCAAGCAGGCCGGGCATCCTGGAATCAAGAAAACCACTGAACTTCTGTCTCGTATTGTGTGGTGGCCTTCCCTAAGAAAGGATGTCAAAGACTTTGTTTCTTCTTGCTCTGTATGTGCTGTATCCAAATCTGGGCGTTCCCCTCCCAAGGGGTTACTCTTACCACTACCCATTCCTTCTCGCCCATGGACTCATTTATCTATGGACTTCATCGTGGACCTCCCTAACTCCTCTGGTTACACTGTTATTTGGGTGGTAATTGACAGATTCACTAAAGTTGCACACTTTACTCCTCTTCGAAAACTTCCCTCTGCTCCTGAACTTTCTTCATTTTTCATTAAACACATTTTCCGCCTCCATGGTTTCCCTGCCGAAATTGTCTCTGACCGTGGTTCCCAATTTGTTTCTAAGTTCTGGAGATCCCTGTGTAAAGCCCTTGGTGTTTCTCTTCAATTTTCATCTTCATACCATCCACAGTCTAATGGAGCAGCAGAAAGGGTTAACCAGGCCCTTGAACAGTTTCTTCGATGCCATGTATCACTGTGCCAGGATGATTGGGCGGACCTGCTTCCATGGGCTGAATTCGCACATAACAATGCATTACATGTTTCCTCCGAAAAGTCCCCTTTTTTCTGTATGTACGGTCTTAACCCTTTGGCTTTTCCTCAGGATTTATTACTTACCAATGTCCCTGCCGCCAACGACCAAGCTGCCCACATGTCGGCCATTTGGCACGCCACGGTCGTCAATCTGGAAAAAAGTTCCCTGGTCCAGAAAAGGTTCGCGGATCAAAGAAGAATCCCTTCCCCGTTGTACGCACCTGGTGACAAGGTTTGGCTATCCACCCGGAACATTCGTCTCAAAGTTCCCTCTCCGAAACTTGGTCCCAAGTTTATTGGTCCCTTCTCCATCTCTGAGATCATCAACCCGGTGGCTGTCCATTTACAACTTCCCTCTGAGATGCGGATTCCAAACGCCTTCCATGTCTCCTTGCTCAAACCTGCAGGTACTTCTTCTTCTTCTTCTTCCTCAGCTCCTGTCTTGGTGGACGGACATCAAGAATTCGAGGTTAAAAGAATCCTGGACTCCCGGATTTCGAGGGGCACCCTACAATACCTCATTGAGTGGAAGGGGTTCGGCCCTGAGGAGTGCTCTTGGGTAAGAAATTCAGATGTCCACGCCCCTCTCCTGGTCCAAAAATTCCATCGGCAATTTCCTTCTAACCCAGGTGGTCCGGAGGCCCCCCCTAGGGGGGGGGTACTGTAATGGAATCTGAGCTGGATATCCAAGATGGCGTCCAAGATGGTGGCTCCCTGGTTCCTCACGGACGCAGACAGATGATGTCGACCTCTTCCCACACTCGGATTGGTCGCCGGCGACGGAATGGGCGTCGGCATCAATAATGGGCGCCGGTCGCGCACGTCGGCGCGTCGGTCGCCGACGTCAGCGCGTCCGCGCATACGTCATGACGCCGATGCGTCCAAAATTGGCGCCAAACCTGGGCCTTTATAAGGGAACTCCGGACAGTCATCAGTGCCCAATTATAGGTTTAGTTTACTACTCCTGGGTGTGATTCATTGCAAACTTCTTGTCTATTGTGTACCGACCCTTGCCTGGAATTCTCGACCTTGAACCTCTTCTGCCTGGACTGATCTTGTTGCCTGTTTGACCATTCTTCTGCCTCATCCTCTACTGTACTGCGAACTTGGACATTGTTATTTTCCTCCCTTGGTCCTCACTACTCCTGAGGCCTTTTGGCCTTACAGTTTTAGATACTCAATTTTTTAATCAAATAACCCCCCGATTTAATTTCAGATTTATCAGAGTTAAAAAAACCTCACATGAATTCGACAATGTACCTCCCCATTACATACAGGTATATGATCCATTATCAAGAAGCCTATATGCCAGTTTATGGAAAGGCCTTTTCCCATAGAGTCCACTTCAATCAAATGTTTAAATCCATGGTGTTAATTTATGCATAAAGATAACAGCTGTATAAATACACCACTGCTCTGTTTAGTGTAAAATAAGAAAAAAAAAAGAAAATAAAAGAGAAAATAAAACAACAATAGAGAAATT
Source organism: Xenopus laevis (assembly GCF_017654675.1). NCBI lineage: Eukaryota > Metazoa > Chordata > Amphibia > Anura > Pipidae > Xenopus > Xenopus laevis. Next base: position 120,546,811 of record NC_054379.1, read on the forward strand.
TTGTGATGGTGAAAGGAAGATCAGGATATAATCAGGAAGTATAAAGTGGAGGTTATAGTGGAATAAGGACAGAAATTTGTCTCAGGGTCAAAAGAAAAGGGGTAAAGAAGGAGAGCATGTGGAGAAGAAATGAAGACAATATTCAAAGCTAGTGATGTGCAAATAATTTCAGCAGGCATGGATTCGCGGCAAATGTCCACATTTCACCACTCGAAAATGTTTTTGCGAAACTGCATTGAAAATTCGCCGGCAGAGAATCTGCCACAACAAAAAAGAATTGGTGTGCATAAAAATTGACGTGCTTCAAAATTATTCAGACTCCCATTGACTTTAATGCATTCAGACATATAAAAATTGTCGATCGCGTCAAAAATTGGCACGGATCAAAATTAATTTGACACCCATTAATTTCGATTTGTTTTGTGAATTTTCGCAGTTTCTGTGATTTGCCCTTCACTATTCAAAGCCAGAATAAGAGATCACTTTTATGCTCTGCCGTTCCTCACTGAAGACTATGTTATTATACCTCCAGAGAGGATGGCCCCAAAATCTGCTTCCAGCAGGAGCTGCATGTCCTACCATGAGAAATGTTCAGCATCTCTGCTGCCAGTCCTGAATCTGCAGTGTCTCAATGACAGGAAATCCAAGCTGGCTGTCACCAAGCACAAGCAGTAGTCTCGGCTGTATTAAACAACCCACCATGCAGTCATAGGAGAGAAACTCCTTTCTCTCTCTTCAATATTTCCTGAGCAGTGCTCTGGCAAGCTCCTACCGCTGTTGTGACAAATAAAACTTAATTATCAAATATCCACTGTTTTGATCTAGAGGAAGGCAAAAAACACAGACAGATCACACTGCCATTTATGCCTCACAAGGGAAAAAAATACTTCCCTACCCCAATGATGATCAGAAACATTCACTGGATCAGGCATTTGAAATTCATTTAATATGAATTAATAAAATGCAGACTCTCACATAAAGGTTACTGTAAAGGTACAGAAACCACAATATAACAGTGCATTTAGGAAAACATCCACATTAAGTTATCAATAAATAATATGAGAACATAAAGAAGAGTAACTCCTGACATTTTGCAAAATAAGCAAAAAAGAGGGAGGACGGGTGGGATGTTTCTATCTGCTCAGAAGATAAGGAGGTGAACTGCTTCTTCCCTTGACATCACATCCTGTATGTAAAGAGCAGACCACGGAAAAGTATAAACGTTTCTAGAAAGAAAAAGATTATCATGATGAGGAAAAGCTTAGGCAAGCATTTGAGAGATGTAAGGGTGGGATAAGAAGAAGAGCTTGAAAATTTATGAGAGAGAAGTGAATAGCAGAGGACGTGTATTAAAAAGAACAAGGGAGTACAGTAGGTTTATGATCTACAGTCACATAAAAATGCTTAACCACTCATCTTTAGTGGCATCCTCAGTTTTTCAATACTGTTTAGGGAGTGTGGCTTGCAGACAACTGGAAAGCGTTTGGGTGAATAATGTTGTTCGATTCCCACCTGTAACGATACGTTACACTGGTGGTCTAGTGGCTTACACTGTGGGCGGCGGGGATGCCTGCCGCATGCGTCCTGTTCCTCTGAGTGCCGGTTCCCCAATGGCGTAAATGGCAGCGCGATTCTGTGTTTATGAACCGGTGTGATGACAATACGGCTCAATGACGCAAAATTCAAATAGTATTTAAGGGGATTTCAGTGTTATAGAGATTGCTGTTGTTAGGTTCTATTTGTTAGTTCCTGGTGCTTAATTCTACTTGAATCCTGCTTGATATTCTGGTTATTGACCCTTGCCTTGCCTGACTACTCTAAACTCTGTATCCTGACCCTTGCCTTGCTGTTTATTCTGAACTCTCCAATTTGACCATCGCCTGCCTGTTTATTCTGACCTCTCCAAGCTGACCCTTGCCTGTCTGACTATTCTATGCTCTCCAATCCTGATTCCAGCCTGTCTGACTATTCTTAACTCTGCTTGTGCTGGCCCAGCCTGCCCATCCACGCTGAATTGTCTGGCCTGTCTTCCAAGCTGTTTTCTTCCATCCAGTATCTTTGGTGAAATGATTGTGCCCCTTCGCTCATCCAGAACCTTTAGCTTTGCTTCTCTCTTAGTAAGACCTGGCGGGATCCAATTAGCTAAGGGCTCCTCCCGAGGTGAAAGGCGGCTGTTAAAGGTAGAAGCAAGAGCCGAGACCAGGGAGCCTAGCATTGGTTCTGGAGTTAGGGTGCCAACGTGACGGTACAACAGGCCCATGAGACGGAAGGGAATGGAAGAAGCTCCTGCTATTCCGCAAACCACTGAGCTGCTTTACTTGACCCTCCTCCTGCCTCTAGATGAACAAGAGGGAAAACAGGACTATATTATTCAAGGTCTGCAATCTCTCTCTCTGAACGACTTGATGCAGTTCAGCAATCCTCTGCTGCGATTCCTGAGGGGTCTGCCCCATCATCTACTTTGGGTAATAGAGGTTCTTCCCAAGGCCCCTAAAATCCCCTTCCCTGATAAGATTAGTGCTGATTTGACAGCGTCACTTTCCACGTACAGTCACTTTCATTGCACCTCTCTCACATTATAGATTGTCCTCATTATGCTCCGAGGCTTTTACAATTCAAGTTGTAATCAAAAGGGGTTTCATTTTTTGCTTACAACAACATAATTGGAAACAAATTTGATCTTTTTTATAGAGCATCCAGGATGTTGTGATCTTTCCATCTCTAGAGGAAAGCACTTAGATATCTTTATGCATTAACTGCCATTAGTGCAACCAGAGAACTTCAATACAAGGTATGTTTTGCTTAGCTAAAACATTTCAGCATTTCATACTTTTTGCTGAGGTTAACGGCTTTTGAAAGGTTGCCAGAATGATCTTTTATAAAACCATCTCTTACAGGATATTGACAATAGCTCTAAATGTTCTACTTTGCCTGCTCTGACAGATAAAGGAAAAGTTTAAATAAACATATTTAACCTCTTTTGGTAGTTGCATTAATAACATAACATTCCCTAACACAGAGGACAAATAAGAAGGCTAAAAATGTGTAAAAGTACCTCACTGTATACCAACAAATTTTGGCTACGGCTACTTCTTTCAATTTTACACCTGGTCATTTGCTTGATTTCCTCAGTAGAAACATTCATAGGGTTTTCCAAACAAAACAATTCAGACATTTTTTAAAATGGAAAGGGATTTACAGTAAATTAAAACAAGTGTTCTGCTACAATTAACAGTCTCATACCTCATATTGCAGTGTTGATAGGCACACAAGAATACTGAGGTAGAAAGAAACCAAATTCTTTGGTCTTGGATACATTGTTAACAATGCAGGTATTAATCTTCTCTAAAGAAATTGAACACACATTCACAAAAGGTAAAGTAGTATTTTTTTTTTTTTTTAAAAAAAAGATCTTACTAAGAGGGGGTGCTCAAAAATTTGTAAGTGCATAAAATGCCAACACTGACTCTTTTTCTCCTTCTCATGGGACACTGTACCATATCTATACAATGTACAGTCCACTCTATACTTGAAGGGAAGAGATTTCTCTACAAAGTAGGGCAGAGTACATTCCAGATGAGTGAGCAAAGTACTGTAGTTACACATTTGTACAGAGTGGCACAATGTTTTTTATTTTCTTAAACCCAGTATTGGTCAGTCAATGTATCCAATTTGAACCATTACTGCCTGACTGTCTGGACTTGACAGCCATATCTTTTCTTATCAGATCTGATAGTGACCATTTACTCCCTGACAAATATTAAGCCATATCTATCTATGACCACAATGTAACATATCTGTCAGTTTAGCCCAGGGTCAAGTCAATCAGATGCTGTTAAACTCTGCTAGAGTATGTCCACCTTTAGGAATTAGACCTGATAATTAACACTGGTGTATTTGATGGATTACCATCAAAAATTGGTTTTCAATAGACTCACCACGTATATGAGGAGGCCCAGGGGCTCTGCCCCGAGCCTTCAGCGGACATCACCGTATTGTTTGTATGGTAGGCACTCAAAGAGCAATCCTCCAGGCAGGCAGTTGCAGTTTTGGATTCCCATGTTAGCCCTACCAGGATATGGCTGTATCAATGAATTAAACAAAAGCCCTGGTTTGTTCCCTTTCATAACTCCATATAGCTGTACTGACAGGCACCAAAGTGCAGGTACAGGATTGGGCTAAAATTGCCTGCTTTTATATGTTTTGGGCCAATCTCAGCTCAGTGTACCTTCACTCAGGCAGAAACTGTGTCAGTGCAGCTAAATGAAACTGCGAAAAAGAGCTGATCCATTTCTCTCTGCCTGCCTACAAAACGCAGGCAGAAAGAAGTGGGGCCAATGCTCTGTGTCACCAAAACCTAAGAGTAGTTTAACCTACAGATAAAATGTTTAGTCAGATAAGGAACCATCAGATCACACTACAACAATGGCAATGTAAAGTTATAATGCATAAAGTATTACTAAGTACAAAAATAAAACTGACATTTATATAATGCCGTACAGAGTTCATGATCCATATGAACTGGAAACACAGCCTTTCGTTACAAAAATAAACTGGATTTATACAGCTCCCTCTCTCACGTACAGCAGCCACTTTGCAAGTGTTAAATATTCAGATTGCATAAAGAGTACATAAATAATAAAATATTGGCCAGTTCAGAAGTTTGAAGTGTCATTGTGCTGAATCCAAAGATTTTATTAAAGAGGCTGAACAGATGAAGCAGCGCTTTTTAGAAAGGAATTATTATTCACATGAGATCATTGGGAAATTATTCATTAAAGCTATTCAGTTGACACATGATGAATTATTGACAGGCAAAGAGGGGATGGTAATAAGAATACATCTGAAAATAAAGCAAAAATATTGAAAACAACATTTGAATATATCAAACAGCGAATTATAGCATTACAATGATATTTGTTATATTATGCCTATAAATATGATACTATAATTAAATTAGCCCAAGAGAGACAGTTTGGTGCCACTGACCATCTTGTAGAGGAAGCGACTATAAGCAAGTGTGATGCATAACTTAGTATTGGCTTGGCTCAGCCAACCACAACGTGTTTTTTCATAGTCCAGGTAACAGTCATTACTTTATATTTTGTGAACTATACAAATATACTATTCATTATAGATTCAATTATACTTCATTGCTGGTGTATATTTCTTCATTAAGGGAGAGATTCTGATGTATATCTGGTTTCCAATTTATCTGCTGAAATTAAAAAAAAAAACATGAAAATGAGTTCATGAATCATGGTGTACATGCAAGTCCCTAAGAACCATAATGCAAATCAATACAAATTAATTTACAGATTGATTGGGGTGTTGTGAATTGCAATGATTCATGTACAACCTGAAACTAACCAGAAGATTAGCCCACCTTACATCTCGTTAGCATGGTGTGTTCATTTTGAACAGCAAAGAAATGGTTATGCTGATTTTCTGCACATATTTTGAGTGTTCTAGGATTAATTCTAAAACGTCACACACAATCTGCTCATAGCTAGGAACAGATATGGCTATGGCCATTTAAGGGCCCAACCTATCTATTATAAGATAGTACAGAAGACAAAATATGAGACCTTTAAACCATTAAGACTGTCTATAATAGTAGTTCTTGTGGTGTCCAAGGGCACAGGACTGGTTTATGGGCACATAAACACATGGACACTTTCATTTTCTATATCAGTATTGGGTCAGTGATATCAGTAATCATGGGACCCCACACTACTAGGTTATCAGGGTCACAATTGCTGGGCTCTGGCAACAAGTTGAATTGTGCTTTGCATAACCTCAATCCTGATTTCCTCGCTTATCCTTTTATATGCCAAACCCTTACTCAGATATTAATCCATATGTGTGGGTTTCTTGTATACTTCTGTTTTCAGGTTACCCCTATCTTGGATGCATATCAAACAGTCTAAAAACTGGGCAAATTTTCACCTGCACAGTAAACTATGGCAACCAAATGATTACTTTTAGGGGCAAATTCACTAAGCGCCGAAGCGCCGAACGCTAGCGTCAATTCGCTAGCATTGGGCATTTTCGTTACTGCGCAAATTCACTAACGAACGCTGCCGTAGATTCGCTAGTGTTACTTCGCACCCTTACGCCTGGCGAATTTTCGCTACAGACGTAACTACGCAAATTCACTAACGCGCGCAGTGTACTGAACGCTACCTTTTACGCTAGACTTCCTTCGCCACCTCAGACCAGGCGAAGCGCAATAGAGTAGATAGGGATTGCTTCAAAAAAAGTCAAAATTTTTTCTAAGTCCCAAAAAACGCTGGCGTGTTTTCTACATTATGGGTGATAGGCTGAAAAAGATCGAAATTTTTTTTAGGGCTCCCCTCCTTCCCCCCTACATTTCCTGACTCATGGCAACTTACCTAGACAGTGGGCACATGTGTAGGGCAAAATAAAAATTTTATTTGATGTTTTGAAGGTTTTCTAGGCATTTGTAGTGATTCTACGTATTCCTCCATTGAAATTTGAATTTGGCGCCGTATGCAAATTAACCTTCGCTAGCGTAACTTCGCTTCACTTAGCGAATCAACGCTAGCGCAACTTCGCAACCTTATGCTTCCCCTGTGCGCAACTTCGGATTTTAGTGAATTTGCGGAGCGCTGGCGAAACTACGCCTGGCAAAGTGCGGCGAAGTTGCGCCTGGCGCAACTTCGAATTTTTAGTGAATTTGCCCCTTAGTGTTTAACCTACAGCTGGCAGAAAAAAGCTAATCACTCATTGGTTGCTATGGGTTACTGCCCAGGGGCAAATTTGCTCAGTGTTTATAAATGAGCCCCACTGAGTCAAACTTCAAACCAAAGAAGGAGCTTGACTCAATAAGTTCACCGAGCCTTACAACATGCTTATACTCCAGCCTGATATAAAATGCTAAAGGCAATAGAATTGTAAATTTTATTAAGGTACTTTATATCTGTCAGGATTACAAGATGTTATTTTCTAACTGAATGACTTGCATTTCAGCCTTATTGTTCCTTTAAGATTTCTATTCATTGGCAACAGTATCCTGATGAGAACCAAGAGTAGATGTACTGTAGTATCATGTTGTCAGGTTGTTTTCTTGACATTCAATGCTGAAATGCAATTTTCTTATCTTACATGATTGGTATCTTGTCTTAATACACGTATAAAAGCAACATGTCACTAAGAGCAGTCCTTCAGTGAAATAAAATCTTATTTATGTGCTCACATTGCATCTTGTACAGCAGAAGCCTGTTTAGATTGCTCCATGTTTCTTGATTTAAAATGAATATCCACACTACAAACAGATACTCTGCATTTAACATGTTAAAAGTAGTACTTATTGAGTAAATATGATATAATCCTTAACAAGGGGAACCCTTAACTGATTATTTTGAATTTTGGTAATATTCGCCTGCAGAAAGTTTGTAAAATACAATTTTATGGCTTGTAAAGGTAAACATTTACTTGTTGTATTTACAATAGCACCAGTGTGCCACAGCCAGTTTTTTGTGGACTAAAGGACCTATCTCCAAGCAAGTACTAGGACCTTTCAATTAACCCTTTAAGTGACACAGAATGTAGAATCTATGTTCTGTGGATAAAAGTGCCATAGATAGATTCTGCATGCTCTAGCACTTCCAGGTTCACAAGTGCTGTGCTGGCATATAAACTGGCTCAGCAAATGTCTTTCAGTTGTCGCCATCGCCAGCAGCCAGTGTATAAAGAGAGCACATGCTGATGACTTCTCCTTGTTCCCCCTATACATCAAGCACCCCTTACGCCGCCCCTTTAATCCTGCTGCACACCTGTGACTGCTGGAGCCCTCCTGTTGCCTTCCTGTGGTTCTTCTGCTGGTTTGGTTGCCTGGATTGTCTGCCTTCAATTGAGTAAGCTGAACTACAACACTATTGCACTGTTTATTTTACTTATTTCTTTCTAAACTGTCTAAATTAGTTTTTTTTTTCTATTTTTTATTCTTCTGTCTTTCTTATTTAGCACACTTTTGTGCGCACACACACACACACACACACACACACCAAAAAACGGACGTGAATTTTCGCCACCAAATTTTTGCGCCCATTTTGCGAATTTATTCGCCGGCAGCTTATCGCTCAAATTCACAGTGAATTCACACCTGGCGAATAAATTTGGCCATCACTAAACAGAATTGTTCTTTCTAGTTAGCTCTGATAAGCTAAATACACCCCTACCACAGGTCATAGCAAGAACACAGTAAGGGCAGGTTAAACCTTTACAGCCCATACACATGCATGGACTACAAGACTGTATAAGCAGTGTTTACCCCTATAACATTCTGGATCAAAGCAAAGCTTGTTAGATAAAGAAGACATGTTTGAAGGAACATATCAAGTTCATATATTTTGCCCATAGCTGGGTTTGTAAAAAAGACAAGCATTATGCTTTTTGTAAAATCACAAGTACAAAAAAATCAAGTGAGCTTTCCACTTACACAGGAATATATAGAGAAATATTTTTGACTTTCCTCATGACTGGTGGGGCACATCAAATAGAAGCAATCTCTAAACAACAATTTTTGAGTGTGTTATATTTTCTCTATGGTATAGTGCAGTGATCCCCAACCATTAGCTCACGAGCAGCATGTTGTTCACCAACTCCTTGGATGTTGCTCCCAATGGCTTCAAAGCAGATGCTTATTTTTGAATTCCAGGCTTGGAAGCAAGTTTTGATTGCATAAAAAACATGTGTACTGCCAAACAGAGTCTCCTGTAGGCTGACAGTCCACATAGGGCAGGGGTGCCCAAAAGGTAGATGGGGATCTACCAGTAGACCTTTAGCTGGTGATCAGTAGATCTCAATACAATGTCAACAAACATCTTGTCTAAATCACCCTCCTATTCATGGTTTTCATTCAGATATTTATTACGTTAAGGTTACAAAAGAAATAGGTTATTAAATATAGCAATATAAATTCTCTCATAGATCAATATAATATTTAAGTAATAATTTCCATGGAACAGAATGCTAACAATACTTCAATGGATGTAGATCACAATGGGACAACATCGCTAAAAGTAAACCTCACATGAGTAAAGTATGGGCACTCCTGACATAGGGGCTACCAAATAGCCAATCACAGCTCTTATTTGGCACCCCCGGATGTTTTTGCATGCCTGTGTTGCTCCCTAACTCTTTTTATTTTTGAATGTGTCTCACGGGTAAAGAAGGTTGGGGACCCCTGGTATAGTGTATAATGCACTAAACAAAGAGTTTAGTATGTTGTAACAGGGGCCCCTGTCACTATTAGATCTCTAGAGGATATGGTTGCACCAAAATAAATTCTGTCTCACAAACTATATCCATTTCTTCTTCAGAAGAAAATGCTGCCAGTAATACTATGAAATATCTAATGTGACGTTTAGATAAGCACATGCTTTTCCACTTAATTATGACTATAAGGCATAAAGCAAATCTTTATTAAACTTTAATTATTTAAGGAATCCTTCAGAATAAAGATATTTGTAACTGAGTATGATGCAATTTTTTTTATTTTAGAATGTTTTTGCAGTACAGGGGTCATTTAACATTATTAGCACTAAGCGCATTAGTAGGTACAATATTATGATTTAAGCAGTCTTCATTTAACAAATTCACCTATGTGCAGCATGCCAGGCACACTTAACATACATTTTTTTCCATTTGCACAGAAGCATGATATTCCCAGGAGCTTAAAAGCCCTGTATTTGAAGGAGTAGTAGTCTCCTTTTTTTAACTAGTTCAATGAACATGGCTAAGGCTGAACATACATTTTGCCTATGGTTTAAATTAAGTAATATGTATGGCCCTTGTTATTTCTTATTTTCTCTAACATGACTGAAGCTAAAAAGAAGTCCAGTCCTAACTTTCTGCTTCAAACTAGCTCCTTAAAACAAACAACTAGTCCACTTTATATAATGAGCTGATCCTTGTATCAAAGCCTAACAAAGACTGCATCCTGGAATAAGCTTTTTATTGGACTTTAAGCAGCTCATAAGTACCAGAAATTTGAAATGGGACTTACTTACTCAATTTGTTTTTGTCCTGTTAAGTGCAAGAAATAACAAGAGATATTTCGTAAAAACAGGGTGTATACTGCATCTTTTACATATGCCTTGAGTAGACAAATGTGTAATGTGCCTTTTTTGTGTGTGTCCACATTCTTGGGTTTACATTGCACTCATATGGACAAGATTCATTACCAGATGGATACTTTGGGATTATTGGGCTTCATTTATTTATTTTACTACCAGATGGATGCATAGACAGATGCACAGATTTTCATGCAATAGCATAATATGAAAATTAAGTGCATTGTGGCCAAAAAATGGTAATTTACTGTAGTGTTTTCCAATAATGATAAATGAGTCATTTTATCTTAATAGGAATTCCCAATGTCCTCCGTTTCCTTGTCAGAAGCCTACCAAACTCAGCATATTTATTAAATATATACTTTGTCTGTTACTTCCTGTAAATAGCCACTTAAAATAATTAGACTATACAGATGTTTACTTTCAACACCTCCATAAAGCTTTGTCATTTAGCTGACAGATAATGGGAAGGCCCCAGGTTAGAAATTAGTTGATTATATTCTCTGCAGCTACTTCTTAATTGTGTGGGTATCTCTAAACAAGGAACATGGTTTTCAATGTGACTACATTGCCTGATCAGAATAAAAAAATAACAACAAAATCAAAGCAAGGAAATCATTTTCTTTGGTGAGCTGGAACCACCAGCAAATCTCTCCTTTGTATTAAAATATTGTTGGAATGGTTTCCAAGAGATGGCAGTTGCTGGAATTACTCTTGGGGATTTAGGTTGAGGATATTCAAATTAAATCCTTGCTGAAAAAATATTTATGAATAAAGTAGCAGATCAGTGAGCTGAATAGGGTTATGAAGTATGATGATGGATTAATATACTTTCTTTAACATGAAAATCATCTGTAGCAAAATTCAGCTCACAGTGGAGGTGAAGAAAAAATAAGCACATATTTCCATGCTTGTTTTTACTTTAAAGCCATAAAATGTCAGCAGTTACTGTAAATCATTAGCTGCATCCAAATCCATGCAGCTAATGAATATATTTATTAGAATCCTGTGGTTAGAAAAATAAAACAGCTTGATTTCAAGTGACTTGTATACAGTATTAAAGGAGAAGGAACGGTCATTTTTAATACCTATTTATAATCGTTGCTTGGACGCACCCCTCCTGAACCGCATCATTTCCGCAGCCCAATTCCGTCTCCATCACTGATAACGTGCCTATGAAGTTTTCGCACTTTACAGTCTTTGCGACCGCCATGTTATCTAGTTGCACGTCACGTCCTGTGTCTGGCTGTTGGAACTGCGTACCACCTAACCTAATTTTTGACGATCGCATGGGGGAAGTAATGGTTACTGTATACATGTGCAGGGCTTACAAAAATGATACTGCGCATGTGCAAGCCCTATTAGAGACGATTAGGCTACGGACAGGGATGGTTTTTTATAATATGCACTTCTCAAAATTTTTAACGAATATCTGGAATAACAGAAACTGGAAAAAACATACAGAGCAACGATTCTAGTAAGTATGTCTACACAATTTTACTTATATTTTACCTATTTTCTCCTATAAGGAAAGCATCAAAATAACCACACCTTGTGTTGTATTTTTTCAACTTAGAATTCGGTTTAGAAAAACATCAGCAAATCGCAGCACTTATTTATATTTTACACTTTGCACTATTATTAAATGAGCTCCAATGGCATTACTCTTCTTGTAACTTTCTATCCTTACTTTATTTAGTGATAGAAAGAAGTAAAGAAAAATATCACTTAGTAAGAGAAGAGACTTACTGGAATAACTAAAGGGGCTTTAAAGTGATACTGACATGTTCCTATATACTAAATACTATATGCTAAATTTCACCGGGCTGGCAAACGGCTTTGGGGAGATTTTAGCTGATTATATTTCACGTTCTATTTACTAATACCGATACGTTCTATATTTATAGTCAAGTATTTTCAAATGAAATAGGACCTGTTATCCAGAATGCTTGGGACCTGGGGCTTTCTGGTTAACAAATATTTCTGTAATTTGGATCTTCATACCTTAAGTCTATCAAGGGTGTGGCCACCAGCTTGATGTGAGAGGACGTGCGTTAACTCAACTCCTCTTTGGTGACTTCAATCTGTGATACTTACAAGCCTTGACACCACCATTACGGATCCTACTAAGCAAGATCGGCAGCCATTGCCACAGAGTACATTTATGGGGCTCACCAAAGCTTAAAGACGAGCACCGGGGGGGTGCAACAAAGCTTGAATGGTACGTGGGCAATGATAAGCAAGATGGCGCTGATGCCCCGTTGGAGAGCTCTGCCTCAACTTCAACTGGCTCCACAGAAGAGGCTAGCGGACCTCCTGGCCAAAATAAAAAGCACTGAAGATGCCTGTACTTGGCTCATCATGGCCACGGTGGACGAGATTAAAGTTGAAATGTTGATTTTCCACCATGACGTGCAACAGATAAGGGAAAGGGCCACTGCGTTTGAGCAACAGGTCATCAATCTAGAAGATACTACCGGGCCTATCCCAAATCAAGTAAGGGAACTCCAAATGGCTGTCTATGCATGGTAAAGCAAAGCGGATGACCTCGAAAATCGTTTCAGGTGTAACAACATCAGTCTGCTTGGATTCCCTGAAAGAGAGCTTTGTACAAAAATGGCCACTCGCTGTAATGGAATCTACCTCAAGTCGTCAAGATGGCGTCCAAGATGGCGACCACCTGCCTCACCACATGGCTCCTGCTGGGCACAGCTCTATGACCTCACCTTCTTCCCACTCCCGGATTGGTCGTCGGCGACGGAACGGACGCCGGCGTCAGAATCGGGCGCCGGCGTCAAGACGTCAGCGTGAGGACGCTGGCGTCTGCGTCTGACGCAAGCGCGTCAAAATTTGGCGCCAACCCAGAGACTATTTAAACCTACTTCCCCTTCCAGTCCTTGCCCAACTATAGGTTCCTGCTACTGAGTTCCTGGGTGTTATTATCTATTTGATTCCTGTGTACCGATTCCTGACTGTTCTTCGATTTTGCTTGTCTTCTGCCTGGTCTGACCTTTTGCCTGTATTTTGACGATTCTTTGGATAAACCCTTTTGTACCTCGAACCTGGTCTGGTCTCCTCTTTGGTCTACACTATTACTGTGCCGTCGGGCCCGTTACACTCGCAACGTTTGGGGCAGAGTCTCTTACCTCTCTCTCTCTCTATATAGAGAGGGCACACCAGATTCCCATGCGTGCTCCACCTCCAGGTGCTTCAGCTAGACCCCTCATTGCTAGAGTATTGAATGTGAGGGACAAAATCCTTGCCATGGCTTGCACTAAAGGCCAACACATGAGAATGTGAACATTGCCATTTACCCGGAATACTCCCTCGAGGTCCAACGGCAATGGGCTAAATTTAATGAGGTAAAGAAGAATCTGCAATTAAAGCAACAGACCTGGAGCGATTGGATATGTTGAATGGATCCTGGCAGAGCTCTTTGTTTTGGGGTTTTTGCCCTTCTATTTTTCATGTTGGTAACATAGTAACATAGTAAGTAACATAGTAAGTAAGGTTGAAAAAAGACACATGTTACAAATATGTTGCGATGTTGAGATGACACAATGCAGCTACCTACAAATTGCAAATCTGGTCATGTCGTCACTATGATTATGCCCACCAGGAGCCACCGGAGTGGTGTCTCTCCTCTCGCCTGTCTATGGCTTACCTGAGGTATTGGCCGAGATGGCTAGGCTGGCTATTGTCAACATCTACACCCCCATGCATCACTGAAAAGATGTTTACGGAACTGGTTCATATGGTTTCCCTCACGTTGGAGGAGGTAATTTGGGTACATTCTGCTTTATGGTTGTTGTTTTTTTAAGCAGAATGGGAAAGGACAGATGAATACAACATTGCACAGCGATTTTACAGTAGTAACTCTCAACAGCAGCAAACATCTGGGCCTGGGCTTGTTTATAGTTGGGTTGGCACCAAGTTACTCAGGCACACTGAACAGCGAGCAATAAGGGAATGTATAATGATACAGTGCCATATGGTTCTATTACTGTTCCTCATACAATATAAATGTCTGATATGTCTCTTGCTGTATTGAGCTGGAATGTTAGAGGACTGAATGATCCAATTAAATGCCGGCTTGTCTTAGACTACATCAGGAAACAAGGCTCTGATGTAATATTTTTGCAAGAAACCCACCTCCCAGGAGGCGTCTCTGAAGAAGCCATGGGTTGGTTGGTTTTATAATTCAGCTTACTCTACTTATACAGCAGGTATCACGGTGCTAATTAGGAAAATATTAAACTTCCAGCTCTTTACAATCAAGACAGACCCCAGGGGCAAATTTGTATTCATACACTGCCATATTAATGCTTCTGAATATGTGTTAGTTAATATGTATATACCTCCTCCGTATACTGATGAAACTGTTCACCAACTAATTGCATTTCTAACCCCTCGGCCACAAGCAAAAGTAATATGTGCTGGGGACTTCAATACTGTGCTAAATCCGCAATTAGATGATCAAGAGGCCCCCTCTTACACATGTTCCCCCCACTAGCTTACCTAACGTGATGGAGGCAAAATGGCTTACAGAGGGCTGGAGACACTCTCACCCGGGTGAAATTCAATATTCCTGTTTTTCTACTTCCCACCTCTCACTGTCCCGTATAGACTAAATTATCCTTTCTAAGGAACTTCTGACAGGCCGGAAACAGGTGGTTCATCTGCCGCATGGTATTTCAGATCATGCCCCATTGCTTGCCACTTGGGAGGCTCCTACGGTTAATATAACCAAAAGATGGTCCTTAAACCCAAAATGGTTAGACATAATAGACAAAGATGAGCAAATAATAGCTGAACTCCAGGAATTCTTTGAATTTAACACTAACACAGCTAATTTTTTGTTAGTATGGCATGTGTTTAAAGGAATTGTTCAGTGTGAAAATAAAAACTGGGTAAATAGGCTGTGCAAAATAAAAATTTTTTAATATAGTTAATTAGCCAAAAATGTAATGTATAAAGGCTGGAGTGACTGGGTGTGTAACATAATAGCCAGAACACTACTGTCTGCTTTCCTGCTCTCCTGGTTTACACTGACTGGTTACCCTGGTTTGAAGTTGCCCTACCCCTCAACAACTTCAGGCAGCTGAAATTAAGTACTCCACATTTCTCAGTCAAAAAGCCATAGTAACCTATTTTTCACTAAGGCTTCCTTCTTTGAGCAGGGAGAAAGTGTGGGTAAACTGCTAGCATATATGTCACTGGTGAATGATACCCCCCCAGTTATAACTGAGCTGCTTGACGACTTTGGGACCTCCCATACCATCCTGATAAGATTGCCTCACTGTTAACTTCTTACTATACTGAATTATATAGTACCAAACACCCAGCCACTGGGACCAAAATAGGAGACTTTCTAACATCCCTTAACCTCCCTCAGATCTCCATGGAACACAGGGAGATGCAGACTTTACTTTAGCGTAGCTCTACAATGCTATTGACTCCTTTCCCTTACGCAAGACTCCAGGCCTCAATGGACTCCCCATTGAGTTCTATAAGAGCTTTAAAACCACAATTGGCCCTCACTTATTATGAATGTTGCAATCAGCAATAGATGCAGGCACTCTTCCAGCCTCCCTATATGAAGCCTCTATTGTCTTAATTCATAAGGAAGGGAAAGATCAAAAGCGTATGGATGCATACTGTCCCATCTCATTAGTGTGCACAGATATTAAGATATGGGCAAAGCTGTTGTCACTCTGGCTGTGTGAAGTGCTTCACACGATTATATCAGAGGACCAAACGGGCTTTATGCCGGGCAAATTAATGGCTTAGAACATAAGGCAGCTATACCTGAACTTAGCGAGCATGACAATTATGGTCAGAGAGCGATAGCAGCCTTGGACATAACCAAGTCCTTTAATACTGTTGAATGGCCATACCTGTGGCAAGTCTTGATTAGTTTTGTGGTTGGTCCTAATTTCATGATTTGGTTAAAACTGTTGTACCATGCACATAAGGCCTCTATAGTAGTTAATGGGGTCAGTTCACAGGCTTTCCAACTTGGAAGGGGAACAAGGCAGGGTTGTCTCATGTTCCTGCTGCTGTTCGCCCTAGCCATGGAGCCATTTGCACAAGCAATAAGGCAACACGAGGATCAGGTTGGTTGCCAATTGGCAAACAGACAGGAAACAAACAATTCTACGAGGACGACACTCTAATATACCTGGGGGATTGGGGCGCTTCTCCACAAGCCTTATTTAATCTAACTACCAAATTCGCTCATCTCTCAGGTTTGGCAACAAGTTCGCTTAAGTCATGTATTCATGTATTCAACTCGTAGAAAGGCTGCCACCTCAGATGGGGCCTGCTCAGCTCCCGTTCCCTGTGGTGGATCGATTTACCTATTAAGGAATAGTAGTTAAACTACCCATATCTGACTTTTACGATTTAAATGTATCTCCATTATTGACAACCATACTTCAGAAGGTGAAAGCTTGGGAGTCTTTGATGTTAAGTCCAGTACAGTTAATAAAGATGATCCTATTAACCAAAATAACCAACATCCTGCAACAAGCCCCTATCATGATTAAAAAAGCGTGTTTCACGAATTTAGGCAATTGATTTGGACTAACTCACACTCCCGATTAAGTCTGACAACTCTGACTAGGAGGAAATTGATAGGAGAGGTGGCCTTTCCCAAGATAACTATGCTATGCTACTTAATCATCTAGCGTCCTGGGTGGAGGATGCAAACCATCAAACTCTGTACTCATTATGAATGATTCTGCTGGGTGGGGGTACTTCGTAAAAAAAAAAAAACACTGTTTTGTTCTGTATGAGGGTGATTTGGTGGAGAGCAATGATGGTTACTCATTTTACGGATGTCCCTCAACAAACACCATTATGGAGGATTCATAGCTTCCCAGTATTGGACAAATCGGGCCCAACCAGGGTGTGTGAGAGGTGTGGCATAGCTGAGATGTCTGGCGAAAGGATAGAATGAATCCCTTTGAAGAACTTAGGTGGGCTTCCCAATTGGCTGCTCATCAATGGTTACAATATGCGCAAGTTAAAAGATGGTCCAGAGTAGTCTGATAGAACAAGTCTCACAAGGAACACCAAAGGGCCTGATCTCTAGAATATACATGTATCTTCACTCTAAAGTGTTTGAGGCCCCACTGGTCACTCTTAAAGCTAAGTGGGAAGGTGATATGGGTCAACTGGAAGTCGAGGAGTAGGATGATGTGTTAGCCTCTCCACTTTCTGTTTCTTTGAGCCACAACTTATCCAATTATACTTTATACACAGGGCTGATTATTACCCTGCTAGGCTGCACCATATATTCCCCCTCAGCCGCATCTAAATGTCCTAGATGTCATGTCGAACAAGCCTCCCTGATACATATGTTATGGGAATGTACAGCCCTATTAACATTCTGGACACAGATATTTAACACTCTGAACTTAATTTTGGAAGTACAACTCCCTAGAACCATAAAGGTCTGTTTGTTTGGTGTGGGATTGAAAGACTTACTAATGTTTCACCAACGTTTATTTGTCAATAAATGTTTCTTTGTAGCTAGGAAAATGATTACAAGGAAGTGGAAAGATACCCAACCTCCCCCTGGTTCACAGTGGGTCCTTGAAGTTAAACCCATATTAGCCATACCAGTGGGCAAATTATTGCAATAATTGTTTTATATTTATTTATATATATATATATATATATATATATATATATATATATATATATATATATATATATATATATATTTTTTTTTTTTTTTTTTTTTTTTTAATGAATAGTCTGTTAAGCATGGGTGCACACTTAACATTTACATAGCAAGAAAATAATTTAATTTTTTTTAAAACATCACTAATTTCCCCAGTACATTTATAAAGCAGAGACTAAAATGTCATCGTTCTGGGGTCAGTGGTTTGTGACAGCAATTCAACAACATTTCTACCTTACCTTCTCCTTTAAAAGAAATCATTTAAAAAACCTTATTAGTAAAATACTGTTATAGAAGTTATAATTAAAAACACTCCCAAGTATGTTATTACATATAGCTTTATCATTAAATTGTTTATATTTTATGCATTAATATTTTACATCTTAATATTATATTATTATTGTATAATATTGTATCATTGATGTTTTTCACATAATGCTACTCAATTTGGACATTGTGGGACAATATTATCGGTGCATGATTTTAGTAAATAATATATATGTTAAAATGATATAATTTGGTTGTTGATGTGCATGATACTGGAGGGAAAAAACTTGTTTAGGATTCCGAAAGCATATTTCCTCTATTTCTCATTGACTTGTTCAAAAGCACAACAAAATTGGTTATACCGTTGCCTGTGTACCTTGTGTTCATTTCAAATTGCCCTCTTTCTCTCTACTTCTACCATGTGCCATATAAAAGGCATCTAAAATGACAAGGTTTCATTGAATCTGTGAAGTTGCATAATTCTCTGAAGTAGAGTTCTCTGCTATTCTGACCTCTTCAGTATTCTGTATTGAACTTGGCTGGATATTTCTCTATGGTTCTTTATTCACATTCTCACTTACATGTGGGAAAGGGTAGATCAGTCTAAAGCATTCAAGTACAGAATGATCAAAGTAGTACAGCACACAACTGTATTTCATTGAAGTTACCGGACATAAATTCTGATAACTCATTCTTGTGACAAGCGCTGAAGCCAGAAACGAAAATGGCACAACACAAATTCATCATTTTGACAGAATTTCAATGAGGATGAAGACAAGGAACACCAAGCACACGTCCATGCATATCTAAGCTGTTTGTCTCTGGATAATTTTGCTTTCTCTTTACTTTTACAAAATTCTATATATGTAATCATTGTTTTTTTTTAAACTAAGAAATATCAAGTAGGTGCAGCGGATATGAAGAGTGGACACACCACACTCAAGATCTAACAATGACACACAGCCTTGTAAGCTTAATTATTTGACTGATGCTAAACATAGAGTCTCTATGCTTAAATCACCATTCCAATTACTGGCAACATCCCTGATCATTTCTACTTGCTATATACGCTGACTTAACTGAACACACTGCCCCTCTTTATCCATATAATGTTCTCCAATGCAATAATGTATACCAAGCACTTATTTCACTTTCCTAGCTGAAGAAGACCAAGCAAATGTATCTGGTTGCTATGGGTTACTTTGCTAGTGAACAGCTTCTGTAATTATTTACATAAGAATTATTTAAGCATCCTCATGCTTGTGAACACTGTACCATATTGTTCTGTGGCCCATTCATAACATAGTAACACCGTTACATTAAAAAAAGACACGTCCATCAACCTTTTCTGTCTATATGAAACCTGCTTAACTGCTAGTTAATCCAAAGAAAGAAAACAAAAATAAACATATGAAGCCCCCCTAATTTGCCTCAAAGGGGTAAAAATCCTTTCTGACTAATCCCTGGATCAACCTGTACTAAGAGCTATTTTCAATAACCCTACCTTAATTCTTAAAAAGCCATCCAACCCCTTCTTGAAGCTATCTATAATGTATCAGCTATGAGGATGAAGTACTGAGGGAGAGAATTCCACAAGTTTACAGCTTTCACCAGGTCCGGACTGAGAATTAAAATAGGCCCTGGCATTTCAGGTACACAAAGCCTACACAGAGGCCCAAACAGTCCCCACCAGCCCATTAAATACTGACTTTCTATAGCACCTTATAGCAGCCCCTCTGGCATTTGCCAGAACCCACAGATTGCCAGTCTGGGCCTGGCTTTCACTGTAAAAAACTATTTCTGTATATTTAGATGCAATCTCCTTTGTTGTAATTGGAATGGATGCCCTCGTGTTTGCTGGAAGTATCTTCTTGTAAATAAAGTATTTGAGAGATTCTTATAGGCTTCGAGCCTATGATTAAGGGAGTTAATCTTGAAACGCGTTAGGTGTATTCTCAGCACAGCTACAATAAAGCCTTTTACCAGAAGTGCTGTCCAATATACTGAGTTTGTCATGTCGAAACAGTGGGGACACCGAGGATAGTGCACCTGGCCAAAGGCAATGTGGTGAGTTGGAGCGGTCTCCCACGGTTTGTGATTACTGATAGTTATCATTTCTACCCTTAAGCACTTAGTTGCTCCTCTCTGGACCCTCTCCAATTCGATAATATCCCGTTTGAAAACTGGAGACCAAAAACAACATGTGTATTTGTAATTTATATACAGAAAATCTAGGTGTAAAGCCTTGGATATTGTAGCAGAAATATGCACACAGGCAAACAACAAATGTTAATTTCAAATTTGATGGACATATAAAAAAAAGACTCTCAAATGACTGCATTCCATTTCCATCTTCTAAGATCACTCTTAATAAAAGGCTGTAAGTGTAGTTTTAGAAGTTCTACTAATATAGTTCTAATATCTTACTGAAAGGTTACACTTTTCTTATAGATCTGCATGCCTCCTTCAATGCCTAAATTATACCAAAAAGCTTGGGTGGGGGTGGTGCGAACACGGGTGCCGGCACTAGAACCCAGTGGCCTCGGGGAGCTGCAGCCAGAAATCCGGGCCTGGAAACACTAGTTTCATAACCTAAAATACCGCCTTAAATAATACCATGTGTAGTTTATACATTCATTTAGAAATCAATGGGATTGATTTGTATCAAGTGATCAAGTGCGAGTTTAGTTGTGGTTCCAAAAACCTCTAAAACCCACTAAAATCCAACCTTTTATAAATAGGCTCCAAAGGAGTCATGTGATTGATTCTAAAGACATTCAGGTAAATAAAGATTAAGCATCACTGACAAATGGTTCAGTAAATAACAAATAACAAAATAATATTTCAAAATCTGCTTAGTTTGGGTATTTTACTGACAGTGAGAAATGATATGAATCAGCTATGGAACGGTACATGTGCTAAATAAAAAAAAATTCAGGCACTGTCAGCACTAACAAAATGTATTCAAGAAATATTCCATGCCTCATTCACAAGTGCAATTACATACTGTATACTCTGTCACAGCCAAATAAAGTATATACAGATATACACATAGGCTAAAACCAATTAACATGCATCTAAGAGCCTACATTCCTAAGATCCTTAGAGCAGAGTCCAGCATGGGTATGGTTGGGCAGACCTTTGCCCCATTCAGGCCAACTAAATTGCAACTCCACATGTACCCACCTATCTTTTTACCTAAGTACAGGTATAGGACCTGTAATCCAGACACGTCTCTCCTACTACATCTTTTTATGTTTTGACACCAAGGGGCTATTTACTAAAACTATTTTTTCTCATATTTTACTAGAAACAAACTCGACTTAACTCCCATCCACGAATTTGGCTAATTTACTAATAATTAGTGATGGGCGAATAAATTCAGCAGGCATGAATTTGCGGAGAATTTCCACGGTTCGTCACCAGTGAATAAATTCACCAAAATTGCAGTAAAAAATCTGCTGCAACATAAAAAATTTGTGGCGTGGCAGAATTGTCGCACGCATGAAATTGTTGTGCATCAAAATTTTTCAGACGCCCACTGACTTTAATGCATTTGGACAAAATAGTTGAGCATATAAAAATTGTTGCAGGCATCAAAATTGTTGCGCATCAAAATAATTTTGGATGCCCATTGACTTCAATGCGTTTTGTGAATTTTTAGCCGTTTTGCGGAAATTTGCGAAACGCCACAGATTTGCCCATCACTACTAATAATTATACTTCTAAAATCTGATAGAATAAACTCGAAAAATTCAAGGTTTTATGAATACCTTGAATTTTTCAAGTTTATAGGCTTAAATTTTTCTAGTGAAAACCAGCTTGAGCACAACAAAACACCCTAAAATCATGAAGACAAAAAACATCTTCAAATGGTTAAAGGAACCTCTGTCATTGATTTTTACATAAATTCAACAGGTTTTAGCTGGAGTATTTTTGCTGCTTTGGAGCATAAATAAATCTCTAAAAATTCGAGTTTTGTGCTCTCTAAAAATGTGTTTTTTTTGTGAAAAAAAACAAACATTTTTGGAGAAAGCAAAACTTAACCTTTAATAAATAGATGCCCAAATGTTCCTCTGCTGATGAAATTAGTGATGATTGAATTTTTTTGCCAGTAAAACACAGTTTCTACAAATTTATTTTGCAAAACTATGGCAAAATTTTGCCACAAACATTTTTGCAGTGAAAAAAAATGCACAATATAACTGGTACTGCAAAAAGGGCCCAAAATACACCCATTGACATCAACATGTTTCATGAATTTTTGTGGTATTAAGAATTTGTCCACTGTTTTGTGAATTTTTCACCAAAGCATCAGGAAAGATTTACTCACTAGATCACTAGATGAAATACTTTTATTAATGATTTCTCATCTGGCCTAACACACCCAGCATATTCTAATTAGGGTTAAATACATAATTTTGGTCATCATTAGTTCTTAGTATTATCTACTATTTGACTTGCTATCCCTTGCCAACAGTTTTGCACAGAACAAAAGGTAATGGAGCACACCAATCTAAAGACACATTTTAGCAACTCCACATTTACAGTATAATGATACAATTTATTGTACATTACGTAACAGAAGAACATCTTCTGTAAAATCACAACATTAATGAGCCCTATAATAAAAATATTATTCTAATGGGTCTATTTACTATATTTACTAACCTTTGAATTTTTTTTTCAGAATTGTATTTTTTCCTCTAAAGATTTGTGTTTTTTTTTTATATTTCTCAAAACTCAAAAAATTCCATATTTATCAAGTGTAAAACCATGAAAAAAAGCAGTAAAGGTCCCTTTGTAGTCGAAGGTCGAAGTAGCCCATTCAATGGTTGAAGTAGCCAAAAAAACACATCAAAATTCGAAGTTTTTTTTTCCTCTGTTCCTTCACTCGAACTTAGTGAATGGGCCCTTAGACTTTTTTTTTCACCTATTGTTAGTTTTCAGGGTTTTTTTTGCTAGTAATTGTCCAAAAATCTTGAATTTTTAGAGAGATGGGTTTTTTTTGTGATTTTTTTCCATTCTTACTTTTTATATTCTAATTTTTTTCATGAATTACATGACATTTGTAGTTTTAGACAACAAGCGTTAATACTAATGTTAAGAACCATACCATAGTTGGCATTATTTTAATTGTTTAGATAAAAAGGCATAAAGTATTTTATATAAATCTTTCGGAATGCTTTCTTCCTGTATAAATTATTGTATATATTTCAGTGGTGAAACTACACTTCTCTTAAAATATTGCAGATCTTCATTCAGTCCCTACCAATACAGTATGTGGACTGCTATTTAACAGGAAACATTTACTGCATGTCTTGTATCCAGTTCTCACAATTCACATATGCTCTTCAGAAATGTCATTTCACTTTGGAGCCATGTACATCACTGCTGTCCTTTTACTTTGCTGCTATTTATCATACTTCATACTCTGCTAAATCTGCCAGTTTTTATTTTTCTCACTGACAACAGCTGTCAGCTTTCAATTTATGTCTTTAAAACTCTTGGTGGCAGCATAATCACAAGTCACTAGGTATTTACTAGCTTTTTTCTGTACCACTTCCATCTGCTTGAGGGGTTGGATTAAAATACTCATACACCATAATTGCTTGCATGGAGAACACTGAATAAAATAGAAGACTGCTGGATATAAGCAATGATGTTAACTGTGTTGAGGGCGCTCACATGTGGGCCATTACTGTTAATTATTTTTTCTTCATTGTACACTTTCAAACACAGGACATTGAAATAAAGAGATTTTCAGATTTTGGGGTTCAAGCCCCCCCTTTGGAGTACAAAATATTTGTTTAACTGTCGCCCTATAAACAATAAATAAGCATTCACCATAATGACATCTTCTTTGGGCAGTGTAGAGCGTCCAGACCCACAGTTTTGCATTTATTACATATATGTAGTGATGGGCGAATTTGGGGCGTTTCACTTCACCGAAAAATACCCGAATTTCCCACGAAATGGATAAAAATTCGCGAAATGGCACCGGCGTCTTGTTTTTGTTGGCAGCGTCCATTTTTGACAGCGGCGTCTGAATTTTCGCAGTGGTTTCGCAAATTTATTTGCCAGCAGCGAATCGTGGGAATTTGCCAAGAATCACTTTGTATATGCATATTTTAATATCTTTCATACAGCCAAGAGAAACCCAGACCTCCAAATTATGGCTACTTTACATGCTGTTATTGAATAAACTGATATATAAACTATAACAAGTGGCATTTACTTGCATTATGCTTCCCTTTTTATACCTGGTTAAAACAGCAAATTGATACTGACAAACAAAACTTCCTCTGGCATAGTCAATGGTACAAACGTAGTTCCTGTAATTTTATTAAGGTTAAAAAATACCTGTGTGTAGAGATTTGCTGTATCATTTAAGTCCTAAGGCACCTCAATTTAGATCACATATTATATATGCAATTAAGATTTGCAAGAGCCAAATGCACCCAAGATGCATTTTTCTGAGACCATTTCATGGCCCCACACTAAATTGTCCACCATAATATTTATGGTTTATGCAAGTTTATATTCTTGGTATGCCTCCAGATATAGAAATCAGCATCAAAAGACCATGGGGCAAATATATCAGCATTTGAATTTCACTTTTTAATGCAATTCAAATCTTTTGATGCAAAAATCGTGAGTTTTCAAGATATATTAAGCGCAAAATACAGAATTAAAGCTGGTGAGTTCATGTCAATGTAAATAGGAGTTGTCATTTAAAAATAACAAGCTATTTTTTATTGCATTTTCATTAGTTCAAAATCTGGCAAACTCAATGAAAATGAAGGGTAGAATGTGTATTGAATTTGTTAGGTTTTGAGATTTAAGTTTTTTAATAAATAAACAAACATTTTTAACTTTTTTTTTAGCTATTATCGAACTCATGAAAAATTCCAAAATACTCAAATTGGATTTTTGTTAAATATGCCTCTGCATGTATCATACATTTTTTAAATGCTGTGAAATGGATACTAATTTGAATAAAGCATGTGAATACTTAATAGACAGCTGGAAATTGTGCCAATAATTATAACATTCGATCCTCCTGTAAAATTTAAAGCACCAGTTCTAATTACAAACAAGTTTGATCTCAAAACAGGACATTTAAATTGCAAAAGATCTCAGGAAATCGAATGATCAGTTTTTTTTTTTACAACAAAAATTACAGAACAATTTCCTTGGCCATCAATTTGTTATGTACATTCTGTACATCACCATTAACAGAGGATAAATCACAATTTCTGAAAATTTTCCTACAAGATGATTCCACTGTAATCCACCTAGACTCTATAATTATCTCAGCATGGAGATTAATTTTTCACACAGAAGCACTGTTAGTGTCTTTGAGAGACTATTTGCAATCATATGTTCATAATATATCTGAAGGACTGTTCTGCACTACTTGCTAGGATCGGAATGTAATTGGAAAACTCAATTAAATTTCTCATTGAGGACTATATTAATTGGATGTGTGTTTTCACTTAAGAGAAGAGGCAGTTGTCACAAACAACAAATTACAAATGGAGTGCAAATTAATATCAAGAGAATTTGAACTTTGAGTTCTTTGAACTATGGCAACATATTATTTTTAACCTCTTGGACCCCAGTGCTTGAACAGACCAGAGTACATTGTCTCAGAGCATTGGCCAGAAGACACAACTACTATGTGGAAGATTTAGGGGGTCATTTAATAACAATCAAATTTAAATTTTTTCCACAAATTTGTAGTATTCTCTAAAACAAAAATAAAACTAAAAATTTTAAATTTATTAAGGGGCAGATTTATCAAAGGTCAAGGTGAGTTTTCTAATGAAAAAAAAAATCGAATTTCTAGCTATTTTTTGTGTACTTCGACTAGGGAATAGTCCAAATTCTATTTGAATTTGAAAAAAATTAGAATATCGAAATTTATCATGTACTGTCTCTTTAAAAATTCGACTTTGACCATTCGCCATCTAAAACCTGTCGAATTGCTGTTTTAGCCTATAGGGGACCTCCTAGAACCTTTTTGGAGTCAATTGGTGGACTTTGAAAAATCAAATCACTGATGCAATTGGTCTGCTCTAAATCAATTCGGATTTTTAGAAGTTTTCATATTATTTTTTCACTAGGCATTGTCTGAAAAACTAGATGTTGTCGAGGTATTCATATCTTTTAATGCATCATACAGCATACATTTTCTGTTTGTACTGTTTTTATTCATATTTTTTTAATAAATCTCACAACATTCATAGTTTTAGAGTTTGTGAGTTTAGTCGTGTTTTCAAAAACCTCTAAAACCACTAAAATCGACCCCTAAGCATTAGCTGGTTGTGTTGATCTGGAACCATCATGATGTGATTGCAGGCATGTACTGTATATGGAAAGATTGGTCGGACCAAAATCATTGTAAATTTTAGCAGCAAGTTCCATTTGTTCCAAAGAAATGAGCAACTTTGGCAAACAGCATTATTGAAAGTATTATGGAAGTAAATAGTTATGGGTGAATTTATTCGGCAGGCATCGAAAAACTGTTGACGCCGGCGACGGTTTTGACGTTTTTTTCGATGCCGGCAACAGTTCCTACGTCGGCGACAATTTAGACACCAGCGCCGATACACGGACGTCAATTAAATTTATTGTGCGTCGGAGTCAACTTTGAAGCTGGCGCCCATTTTGACGCTGGCGAATTGTTGCCGGCGTCAAAATCGCTGGTTCACAAATATATCACCAATTTCACGGGAAAATGTCAATGCAAACAAATGTTGATTGGTTTGTTATTAAATGAAGTCATTCTAATTTGCAGTAGTTTCAACATAAACCATGTTATGGTCACTTTTGCTTGGTTTTAAGTCCCTTACCCGTAAAAATATAAACAGTAATTTCTCTTAAATCATATGTTGATTCATTTCATTCGTATTAAAGAAGAGAGTTGCCATTGAGTCCCCAAACAACATTTAGGAAGCCAAATGCCATATTTCAGTTATATTACACTTATAACATTTTCACCTACAAAATGATCATGGTAATAAAAAGATTTGCTACAGCTTCAGCTTAAACACAGTTTAAAACTTATTCAGGAAACGGAGGAGAAATTTTAGTGGTACTGTCTCTTTAAAAAAAACTTCGACTTCAATACTTTGCCAACTTAAACCTGCCGAAGTGATATGTAAGCCTATGGGGACCTGCCAGAGCATATTTGTAAGTTTTTGGGTTTCGAAGGAAAATCGTTCGTTAAAATCGTTCGAATTGTGCGATTTGAAGTACGATCGAAATACGATTGTACGGTCGAAATACGATTGTACGATCGAAATACGATTGTATGATCGAAATACGATCGTAATATGATTGCACGATGAATAAAATCCTCCAACTTCGAATTCGAATGTCAGAGGATTCTATTCGATGGTCGAATTTCGAAGTATTTTCCACTTCGAAATTCAACCCTTGATAAAT
This sequence comes from Xenopus laevis, assembly GCF_017654675.1. NCBI lineage: Eukaryota > Metazoa > Chordata > Amphibia > Anura > Pipidae > Xenopus > Xenopus laevis. The sequence goes on from NC_054379.1 coordinate 120,574,321, forward strand.
CTGCCCCTTGATCTTTGATAAACATACACCTTAATATATCTTTAATTTTTAAAGTTTTTTGATTTTTTTTCTAAAGAAAAAGTAAAGTTCTTGAAAAATGTTTAGAGTTTTAGAAAGAACAGTTGGAATTTTCTGCTTCTGTATTCTCTCTTCTAGATCTAGATTCCAAGCTCATACAAGCAGTTGCTCTAGAATTAAACAAGTAAAGGCGATTCCCTCATACCAGGACTTTACCATTAATCATTAATATGTGTTCTTTAATATGTGTTTATAAAGAACACTACCTGCTAAACTATAAGACACGCTTTTTATATTGTTCGTTCCTGTCACCTATGAATGCTATCTACACAGATTCAGAATGCTATGAATGCTATCTACACGGATTCAGAATGATCATAGTTTCGCTAGTTACGCATACAGCATTATAAGAAGCTGGCTACCTTGACGGAATCAAGTTCTAATTATAGGACACTTGCTTCCCTTCTGCTCTGTCCTTAAGCATATAAAATTGTCCAGAATATTATTTCTGACTGAGGAACCCTTATCACAATAGCACACAGCCATTTTGATCCACATTGAACTAATATCTTTTCTCTCCAGCAGTTACCTTCCTTTTTGTAAAAAGGGGAAAAATCTGGACTATGGCACACTTTAGTCCCATGAGTTGACTATTACAAAGTATAACACAAGTACTTAATGTTGAGTAGTTCATGCTTTGCTCCCTGAGACGATCAGTATAAATATAGCACACTTTTGCAGTATTCAGCCATAACAATTTGAAAGTTACTATTTATATTTTCTTGGTGTCGCAAAAAATACGATTTTTAAATTGTGATCAAAGGGGCTTTTATGGAAGCGAAAATAATTGTACTGGCCTTTTTGCAAATCTCCTATGAAGTGCTGTAAAAGGGGTTAAAAAACAATTCAAAATGTAAGACCTTATCACATGATCTCAGTTTCCTTTCAAATCCATTTTCAATTCTAGTGATTGACCTGTGTTGAAATTATTTATAGGAATAGAAGTAAAAAGAGTAATAAAGTAAAGCTTATCTTTTTTCCCTCCTTTGTTGAAATAAAGGCCAAGAAGCTAAGATTAATATTTACATTTTTACAAAATGCTTTGTGAAACAAATCATGAGAAGTTTGCTCATATCTGACAATAAGGATTGTAAGTATCATCAAAATAGATACACAAACACACACACACAAACACACACACACACATACTGTATATATATATATATATATATAACAACACAGGGATTGTTTGTCCATATATTGCAATTTATTTAAGATGGCCAACTACGTCAAAGTCATCCCATATCTGGCCAGTCCTATGCTCAATTTTCATCTGATTCATTAAGAATTCAATTGCGTAATTATACATTTTACAAAGGGACTAAGTTTTACCTGCAACTTACTAGCTGCTTTCAAAGTAAAACTCCCAAACTTGGCTGCCCTTTTATTAGACACCAGTGGGATCACCTGACTATAGCTGGGAAGGGTGGGACCTACAACATGGAGCTGGTCACTGCTCCTGTATAACTATAACAAACAAGGGAAAGTTGTGCTCACCACTATTTTTTAAAACCATTAGGCGAGGGTGCAATGAGGGTGTGACCACAAAATACATATAGTCAACTACAAGAGGTCCTCTGCACTCAACCCATTATCAATATATTTAAGACAGAGACATTTTGTGCATACTGCTACTAAAAAATGCCTTACCCTTTGTAAAATGTATAATTATGCAATTGAATTCTTAATGAATCAGATGAAAATTAAGTGTAGGACTGGCCAGATATGGGATGACTTTGACATAGTTGGCCAGCTTAAATATATTGCAATATATGGACAAACAATCCCTGTGCTGTTTAAAGGGTAAGGCATTTTTTACAGCAACCTCGTGTTGGTGCCAGAGGCGGGCCATGCTGGCTAGGCGCCCAGGCAAGCCGGGCAGTAGCAGTGCCTGCGCGAATCTGCGATCGCGTGCACATGAGCGAAATGGAGTTCTCGCGCATGCGCAGAAGCGAAAAAGAGGCGATAACAACCAGACAGTCGGGAACCGGACTTGGGGTAGGCGACAGAGGAGGTACGTGCCCCCAGCTTTGCGCCCTAGGCACGTGCCTACTCTGCCTACCCCTAGTTCAGGCCATGGTTGGTGCACTCAGCAAAAAAACAAATCAATGCCTGTGTGCAGGTTCAGATGAACATAATATTAGGCAATTTGAAAAAACCGCACTACCAAGGGCTTTATGAAGTGAAAAAAAACAAATTTATTCTCAACGTTTCGGCTCTAGAACTTGAGCCGTCCTCAGGAGAAATGTGCATACAAACAAAATACTCTTAAGAAACCGCCAAAAGATCAAAGACAAGTGATAAGGGGGTGTGGAAAACGTGACACGCTCCATGATGTGTAATGTCAAAGTTCATTCTAAAACGTATGTATCATCTTCAATGAATTTATATTGTGCAGAACAACTTGTGTACATTGTGTTAGCGGGCAATTGCCAGCTTAACCTTTGTGTTATGTAATCACTGAGAAAATTAGTTAAAACTCCATACCCATCACTTAACCCTCATATGGGAAAGTGAAGCTACACCTTTATACACTTCTAAACGGGAGAGACCCGACTTGCACATACCTGCCCATCTGTCACCCCCACTGCAGGTACGGATTGATGCATCAGAACAACAGATCTGTTTCGCAGCATGTTGGTCATGTGTCACGCACGGCTTCTATCCTTGCGAGAGTATCTCCCCCTCGTAGCCGATGCTTAGCTCCCGGGTCTGTGACGTCATGGACATTCCTCGGCAGCCTACTGCCATTAACCAGTGCAGGGTTTCCAATTCAGACATAATGTTGTGGTGCTTGTCAAATAACCACTCAATGTTAGTATCTGGGGTTTCTCTTCACCTCTAACCCGCTTATCCAAGGATTTCTGTAATGGATCCCATAATGGTGTAATGTGGATCATCAGATCTCTTTGTGTCCAGGGCAAGCAGGCATGTAATCAGCGCACTCTGACTGTAACCGCCAGCTGACTCCTAATCTGTTGTAAGCAGCGCACATTCTGCCAAAGCGACCCCCCCAGCGATCAACCAGACTTCTTTGCAAAGCTGATGGTGACAGAGAATTGCCAAACGGATTACTGTGTGCATTGTCCCACTACCATGTGCAGAGGGTGCTGTTTGATATTGCCATCACTGTTAATCTTTCGTATAACCAACAGAGGGCGCTGTGTGATATTGCAGTCACTGTTATTCTTTCATATAACCAACAGAGGGTGCTGTGTGATATTGCAGTCACTGTTATTCTTTCATCTAACCAACAGAGGGCGCACTGTTATTCTTTCATATAACCAACAGAGGGTGCTGTGTGATATTGCAGTCACTGTTATTCTTTCATATAACCAACAGAGGGTGCTGTGTGATATTGCAGTCACTGTTATTCTTTCATATAACCAACAGAGGGCGCACTGTTATTCTTTCATATAACCAACAGAGGGCATTGTGGGATATTGCAGTCTCTCCCCAAGTGAACTGTTGGTATAGGAATGATTAAAAGTGACTGCAATCTCAGCTACTCGGGTTGGGTACTGCTGACCCGAGTATAAGCCGAGTTAGATTTTATCAGCACATTTTGGATGCTGAAAAACTCGGCTTATACTCGGGTATATACGGTAAGTGTCACTTCATCAGAAGTCACTTTCCAGAGTCTGTCATGCATCATCAGAACCCTGCCAGGGGCCTTCATCCTAAATCAAGTTGAGTCCCTACCTGCATACGAAGTGCAAAAATGAACCTGAAAACATTGAGTGGTTATTTGACAAGCACCATGACATTATGTCTGAATTGGAAACCCTGCACGGGTTAATGGCATAACATATAGGTGTAGCTTCACTTTCCCATATGAGGGTTAAGTGATGGACACGGAGATTGTGTTTTAACTAATTTTCTCAGTGATTACATAACACAAAGGTTAAAGGAATTGTACAGTGTAAAAATAAAAACTGGGTAAATAGATAGGCTGTTCAAAATAAAAAATGTTTCTAATACAGTTAGTTAGCCAAAAATGTAATGTATAAAGGCTGGAGTGATTTTATGTATAACATGTCAGTCAGAACACTACTTGGTTTACACTGACTGGTAACCCTGGCTACCAGGCAGTAACCAATCAGAGACTTGAGGGGGGCCAAATAGGTCATTTCTGTTGCTTTTGAATCTGAGCTGAATGCTGAGGATCAATTACAAACTCACTGACTAGCTCAGAGTTATAGAGCTGAAAAGCAGAAAGTAGTGTTCTGGCTATTGTGTTAGATAGACATCCAGTCACTCCAGCCTTTATACATTACATTTTTGGCTAACTAACTATATTAGAAACATTTTTTATTTTGCACAGCCTATCTATTTACACAGTTTTTATTTTCACACTGAACTGTTCCTTTAAGCTGGCAATTGCCCGCTAACACAATGTACACAAGTTGTTCTGCACAATATATATTCATTGAAGATGATACATACGTTTTAGAATGAACTTTGACATAACACGTCATGGAGCGTGTCACGTTTTCCACACCCCCTTATCACTTGTCTTTGATCTTTTGGCGGTTTCTTAGAGTATTTAATAGCTATTTGTTTGTATGCACATTTCTCCTGAGGACGGCTCGAGTTCTAGAGCCGAAATGTTGAGAATAAACTTGTTTTTTTCACTTCATAAAGCCAAGGGTGCTGCGGTTTTTTCAAATTGCCTATATATAGATCTATATATATACATACACAAATACAAGAGGTCCTCTGCACTCAACCCATTATCAATATATTATATGTTTTACTAAGTTTACTAAGTTAAAGCACTGCGTATCTTGACAGCGCTATATAAATAAATGATGATGAAGTTTTAGCCGCAACTTACTTGCTGCTTTCAAAGTAAAATGGTTTACTTTGAAAGCAACAAGTAAGTTGCGGCTAAAACTTAGTCTCTCTGTAAATGTATATTGAAGCAATTGAATTCTTAATGAATCAGATGAAAGTGTAGTGTAGGACTGGCCATATCGGGGGTTAACTTTGACAAAGTTGTCCATCTAAAATATATTGCAATGTATGGACAAACAATCCCTGTTTTGTTTAAATGGGAAAAAGAAGAAAAGGGGATGAAAGCATACCCATTTATGAAGAATTCCTAATTTCTTTATTACTGAAGTGCATGGTGCTGGCCTGAGGAAAGACAATTTTAATCCAAAGATGAAATAATAACAGCAGATTCTAGTGTGCATTGCAATGAACACAAGAGAATGCTAAAATTAACACTGTTAGTAGAAAATGGAAGTATTTCAAAATGTAATAAACAAAATAATTGAGCTGTAGCCTACATTATCTGGGCATAACGCCACCTTGAATTATAGCTTAAAGTAATGTATTGAAAAAATGTCAGTGATAATCAATTAACATGAACGTATTAGGGTATATGTTTAGCCACTAGATAGAAATACTCTGCTTGGAAAGTAAGGCTGATCAATGTTTTAAATAAAAAAGTATAAGTTTATAAAATATTATCAGTTGTTATCTATCCATTTCTCAGAAAGACCTGATTTCCAACTGATTCTCAATGCATGCTAATTTTTTATTTTATTAGAAAATTATGGCCTGCATGTCTGGTGAAAAACCCCCCACTGTGATCCCCCAAACTTCACACAGTCAAGGTAATGTGAAAAATCACAGACATATTTTTATGAAATTCGCAACGTAGCAGCCCTTTTTTTTATTGAAAAATCAGTTGTAGCACTGTGGCTAGGAGGTTCTAACACTATAGGGCATGTGTGTAGCAGTATACTGAGTGAAATTCAGAAACAAGGTGCTACGAAAGACACACCCATAGTAGTAGTAGTACCCATAATGTAGTTTGCTACAAAAATGACACGTGACAAAAAGTTTCATGAATTTCTTGCCATTTAGCAAAGCTTTCAGCAATTTTGAGTATTTAGCAGCAAAGCAAAATGGGACAGATTTGCTCATCACTAAAACAGAGCAATGCTATGACTACACCAATGAGGTATTTTAATAATTGTGTTTTTTAGAGAATATCTACTCATAACAATCACCTAAAAAACAAACCCAAGCACACCCAGATGCTTCCTAAATGATTATTTGTGTTTGGCAGGTTGGGTTTATTTGAAGCTAAAGTTGTGATTATAATCTCAACCTCAAGTATGCTTTACAATACATTCAGTCAACCTTCTTTTTCACTTATTTTATATATGCTCATCTATGTATTAATACAAAAAAAAATTATAAAAATTTAGGAAATGTGCTTTGAGCGAGAGTACCAGGCAAAGGGAACTTACTACAAGTATAGTGTAATTATTAACATACGGTGCACCCAATAGTTATCCTTGTAAAAGTGTATTTATTAGTGATGGGCAAATTTATTTGGCAAGTGCGAATCCTCTGCGAATTTCCGCGTTCCACCACCGGCGAATTAATTTGTGAAAATGCTACGTCCACAACTGATCGGTGCCCATTGACTTTATTATGCGCAGAATTGTTACCGGCATCAGAATCGTCGACAGCGTCAAAATTATTTTGATGCCAGCGTTGAAATTCTCATTTCGTGAATTTTTCACCATTTTGTGAATTTTGTAGGGAATTTTAGATTTTTTTGGTGAAACGGGAGAAATTCGCCCATCACTATTATTTATCCATATTTTGTATGGCAAATACAGAATGTACAGTAAATGCATTACAGGTGCACGTACAAAAAAAAACATGAGGTCATCTTTGGTCAACAATAATTCTTAAATGTCAAAAACCAATGGAAAAGACTAATAGCATTCAATACTGTACTTTGAAAGCATTTCTGTTTTTTCAAGATATTGAGTGCTATTATTCTTTTTCTCATTGCTTTTGTCATGGAATTACATTAAGTCAGCATTGTCCACATTTCACTGAGCTCTTGGTGGCATACTTTGAGTCTTCATTAGATTAAGCAAGTTAGTTAATTTACAAAAAATGTTTGAATGTGCATTCTCAGTGTGATGGAGGGCGGCGTAAATGAATGCTTGCTCTACTACTTAAATTGATATTACACAGGCAGACTTTTAAATAAACCACTGTGACTCACACAGATCTCAAGCAGTGCTACATGAGACTACTAAAATACATTGCAAGGCTTGCTTTGATGTCTTTTAGCATTTCATCTTTTTTTGTTTAGTCTTGTTGTTTTACTGACATAGGGGTCCGTTTACTAAAGTGCGTTAAAAATATTCACACAATATATAGACAGAATTTTCGCCAAATACCTGCGGTAAATATAAATTTGCGAATTTTCTTGCGCAAGAATAAATGTTCGCCAGTTTTCGCATTCGCTGAAAATAACGCTACGTACACATTAACGCCTGGTTTACTATATATTCGCAAACTTTTACCGCCACCTATGTAGTGGCGTAAAAGTATTTTTTTCGCCAGAAAATTCTCAAGGGGCAGGAAATATCCCATAATACTGTTTTTTTTTACCCATCATTCTTTGCTGACAGGAGAGAGAGATCTGTAGCTATTGCTGACAGGATGTTTTGGCTTCTGCTTCTATCTGTTGCAACAGCAGCAGTTTCAGCTCAGAGGTGTATTATTGGCAGCGGCATCACAGTCCAAGGATTCGTCAGCCTCTACACTTTTTTGGTTTCATTGTGATTGGCTACATTAAACTGTGCATTTCTATGAAGCAAAGAGATTGACTGGTATCATTTCTTGTTCCTATGATTCTATTGGCAGAAGGGTTCATATGATGCAGACATGTTTGATTGGTGTTACTCTGGTGATGTTGTTGGATGGTATAATCATCAGTCAATAAAGTTTATGAGTTTTGAAGGTGCATTTCTGGCCATAAATGTCACAGTAAAAATTGCCATAATAACCGCCATAAACCAAGACTATTTTATAGCATAAATATTCGCAAAAATTTAATTTTTCGCCAGAAAATTCGCAACTCGCTAAAATTACTGCTAACGTAAACTGGTTCCTTAACATAGTTACCGCAAGTGATCGCAATGACTTCTGAGCATATCGCTGTTTAGTAAACTCATTGCGAATATTCTGGCGTAAAAATATTCTCAGCGATAACATGCGGAAACTTAAAGTCAGATTTACCGCACTTTAGTAAACGGACCCCATAGTTACATATTTAAATTGGCTTGAAAAAAGACAAAGTCCATCAAGTTCAACCCCTCCAAATGAAAACCCAGCATCTATACATACACCCCTCCCTACTTTCACATAAATTCTATATACCCATACCTATACTAACTATATAGTTTAGTATCACAATAGCCTTTGATATTATGTCTGTCCAAAAAATCATCCAAGCCATTCTTAAAGGCATTAACTGAATCAGTCATCACAACATCAACCGGCATTGCATTCCACAACCTCACTGTCCTGACTGTGAAGAACCCCCTATATTGCTTCAAATGAAAGTTCTTTTCTTCTAGTCTAAAGGGGTGGCCTCTGGTATGGTGATCCACTTTATGGGTCTATAATGTCATCTAATGTACTTGTAAAGTTTAATCATGTCCCCTCGCAAGCGCCTTTTTTCCAGAGAAAACAACCCCAACCTTGACAGTCTACCCTCATAATTTAAGTCTTCCATCCCTCTAACCAGTTTAGTTGCACTTAGTCTCTGCAATCTCTCCAGATCATTTATATCCCTCTTAAGGACTGGAGTCCAAAACTGCACTGCATACTCCAGATGAGGCCTCACCAGGGACCTATAAAGAGGCATAATTATGTTTTCATCCCTTGAGTTAATGCCCTTTTTTATGCAAGACAGAATTTTATTTGCTTTAGTAGCCACAGAATGACACTGCTCAGAATTAGACAACTTGTTATCTACAAAAACCCCTAGACCTTATCATTTAAGGAAACTCCCAACACACTGCCATTTAGTGTATATAACTTGCATTTATATTATTTTTGCATAACCTTGCATTTATCAACATTGAACCTCATTTTCCAGTTTGCTGCCCAGTTTCCCAACTTAGACAGATCACTCTGCAAAGTGGCAGAATCCTGCATGGAACCTATTAAAGATTTATGGTTTTTCTTTTTATTAAACCTCAAATTGTTGTGGTCCAGCATTTAAAGGAGAAAAGTTTTTAGAGGGAAAAAGAACTTGAATTGTTAGAGATTTATAATACTCAAAAGCTGCTAAAAGTCCAAAAATACTCCAGCTAAAATCTGTTGAGGTCACGCATAATTTAATGGCAGATCTCCCTTTTTCATTTTGAAGATGTTTCTCTACGCTGGTTTTCAGACCATAATCCGAAAAATATGGAGTTGATGCATGATTTTTGTTGAGATTTTTCTGGCATTGCCTTTTTCAACCTGATTTTTTAATAAATTAGGCACAACCATGGATGGGATTTAGGTCAACCTTGTTTTAATAAAAAAATGGGAAAAATTAGAGTCTTGGTAAATAACCTCCCCTAAAGTACCGCATGCTAACTTCTGATGCCAAGAACATCCACACATCGGCAATGATGCAAATTTTGGTTTTCTTGCTAAGACCTGTGAGAGCTGTATTCTTTGATAAATTGTTTACAAGTCTTAACCAGTACCCAGGTACTTGATTTCTATAGATGTGCTCTCCTTTGTTTTGATTTATATTTTTTCCTTTGTTTATATTTTTGCCTCGTCTATTAGTCGTCACATTTCCAGAGGGGATGCATATACAGCTTTAAATAATCTTAAAGATAGACAACAATTTGGCAGGTCTTCCAGAAGGTTTTGCTTATCATTAATGGATATTGTAGTGCCATGAGGCAATCCCTTACTTGCTTAATTGGTTTACTTATTTCTTGGAATTAAGAACATGAAGCAGGTGCTCATCTCCTCTACACCCATTAAAGCTTCTTTATGCCCTTTATTTCATCAGGATACAGCAAAAGTTAAAAAAAAAGCCAATTACAGACCACACATATAATTAGAGACACAAATAGTGTGATTTCTATATTGGAACTCATGGGGGCTCACATCTGAGAACAGAAAATAATAACAAGGCAAAGTTCCTTAATAGAAACCTGTAATCAATTTTCACCCTCAAGTGATAGTAATGCACAATTGAATTGAGGTTATTAGTAAATTATTTAATATGAAATTAACCGATGAAACTTTGTATTAAAAATATTTACATCTTCAGCTTTAATAAATAGGAATTGGGGGGTTATTTACAAAAATTAGAATTTTTCTGATTATTTAAAAAAGTCAGATCAAACTAGAATCCATGATTTGACCTTATTTTTTATTAAAAAAGCTTGAGTTTTTTCCTGAATCACTCGATTTTTTGGGCTTTTGCCTGAAAAGCTCACATTTTTAATTTTCCCCCCAAAAAGCTTGAAAAGATTGAATTTTCAGGCAAATACCAGTGCAGACCACAGAAACTTTAAAATAGGATAGGGACCTCTGCAATTGACTTATGCACAACCTCAGCAGGTCTGAGAAGGTGGATTTTCAGATTCAGGATTTTTGCTGCATTGGGCTTTAATAAATCTCAAAAAATTTTAGTTCTAAAAAAAAGGTAAAAATAATTGAATATAAACATTTAGCACCTAAAAGCTGAAGAGATTATGTAGAAGTCAATGGGAATCAATAGCAACATTCAAGCTTTTTTCATGTTTTTACACAATCTTGAAATTCAAGTTTTTAATAAATAAGCACACATTCAAGGTTTTCAACTTTTTCCAAAATATACAAAAAAACTGGAATATTACACTTTTGATAAATCTGCCTCAAAGTGTGTTTAACTGTAGATAATGTATAGCATATACATTAAGGGGGTTATTTATCAAATGTGGAGTGTTAGAGTTTTTTTTAGCTCGAATAAACTCAAATGACCTTGAAACTCGAATGGTATCTTATTTAAGCAAAAAACTTGAATAGCAAAAAACAGATTCTGTGAGTTCGAGTACCGCAGCCAGAAAACTCGAATTGATCAAGTTTTTGGCATAAAAAACCTTGAATGAATCTAATCAAGTTCTCGATCTGAGTTTTCAGCAAAATCCTCCGTCAAAAACTCGAACATCAAGCAGGCTGCTAACCTTTTCAAATGGTTCAAGAGACCTCTGCCATTGACTTCTGCAGAACTTCAACGGGTTTTAGGTGGTGTATTTTCGGATTCAAGCTGTTTCCGGGGCTGGGGTATTTTTCAACCCAAACTTGAGTTTTGACCAAAGAATATAACTCAAAAACTCGAATTTTTTTGGGAAAAAACAACTCAAACCTTAACAAATCTGCCCTGTGTTTAGTTGAAGATGGGGGTGTACAGTATGTTGAAGAAATTTCAAGAATACATAACATCCTCTCTGTGCACAAGGATTTCAGTGTATGCATTTTCATGTTAAAATACACCCTGTGTGTACAGTGACAGGTCCATGCCATGCCTGTTAGTGCACATACATCACTGAATACAAGAGAGAGGATGACCGTTTTCTCCACCTGCAACTATAGTAAATTTAATACTTGGTTCTTTTAAAGTGAATGTAACTGATTCCTCCACAGTCTGGACCACTTAACTACTCGCAGATGGGGATGGGCAAATTTTTTCGCCTTGTTCCGCCGCACTAATTACTGCAATAGACTTGTATGGCGTTGGGCATCAAAAAAAACCACAAAAAACTTTTTTTGATGCCTATAGACTTTAATGGGCGTCGGTGACATTTTTTGACGAAACGGGTCAAATTCGCCCATCCCTACTTGCAGATACTTCTCCTGAAACATCTTTTCCTTCATAGGCTTAGAGTAGGTAGGCTGGTTTTTGACCTCTAGACCCAATCATACTTTTTTTGTAAAAAACAAATAAAATTTATAAATGGAAAAACAATCCATAAATGAGAACAAAATTGCAATATAAAATTCTTCATTAGCAAATTTTTCAGTTGTGTATGGTGCATTTTTTCAGAACTACTTGGAGATACATGATTTTTGTTGGACAAATGTTACCTTTTTTTATAAAAAATACTACTACTACTACTTTTGTTCAGTCACTAAATTTTCGTTAAATATGTACAAATGAAAAAGTGTTAACACTGGGCATTTTGTTATTAAATTTACTCATTAACTTTGTTACTTATTGCTTGATTAGGCAGCAATCGTTCAGTACAGCAAGAATGAAGCATGCAAGATGTTTATATGGCTCATTTACTTACACTTTCCTTGTGTTCCTATAACGTCCAAAAACTAAGCTGGATTTCATTTAGAAACCTTTGGACTATTCAAATTTAGCATATTTCTTTCCTCAAGGCAAAACTTTTACCATTTACATTAAGATGTAACAGTAGGTGGTTTTTCAAGCAAATATTGACCTTCTGCTCATAATAACCTACCGATTAGGCTTAAGCTGTTCATTTACTTACATATATATTACAATGAGATTTGGAGGAATGTGTGTGTAAATAGAATACACATTTAAAAAGTGAAGACTAAAAATGTGTATTTTGCAGTCCAAAATTCCAAAAGATGATTATTACATATATTGCTTTTTAAAGAGTTGATTGAAGGTGTCTTTTCACAAAATAAAAATTATAACAGTATTACAAAAATTAAATTTGTAAGCTGCCTCTATATGGGCTGACTTATGTAAGTAAGGCAATATACTCCATCAATATGTATGAACATCAGTGAATATCAGTCAATGTAGTAACATAGTAATTTAGTTTGAATATAGACACACATCTATCAAACCTTTGGACTAAATTAAACCAAAAATCTGTAGGTGATCCAGAGAAAGGTGAAAACACTCATAAAAAGCCTTTTTTGGGGAAAAATTCTGACTAGGGATGAGTGAACTTCTCACCCGGTACAGTCTTGAAATTTGCAATTTTGCCAGTGGTAAAAATATTTGCAAACCTGCATTAGAATTTTGCCATGCAGTTTGGAAAAAAAATTGCAAGAAAAGCACAGACATAAGTATTTTCTGCTCTTTGCCTTCCACATCAACAAATGGGAGTAAACCCTCCACAGCCTTCTATGGGCTTCTTCAATAAGGTAGGGCAATGTATATGCTATTGCTGAGCTAAAAACAACATAACTTTGTGAAGCTAGCCAATTGTACATCCACTTCAGAGAGAATTGTACTTCACAACTATCGTTGCAAAAAATATTTTCCCATTTTTAAGATGAAACCTCCTTTCTTCTAATCAGGCAATGCCCTCATGTTTACTGGAAATACCTACTGGTAAACAAAGCATCTGTAGTGGTCCATAGGGTTAGGTTCCCCTATGTTCTAAAAAAATCCCCTGGTGTGGCCTGCTAAGAGTGGGCCTAAATTGGATATGGGAGGGGGAGTGATTCCTTTTCCCAAGTGAAATGTGTCCTGGCATGTTCCAGATTTGGCCAGAAGGTGTCACTGTTGTGGTCAGTTGTCTCCAGTAGGGAGTGCTGCCTGAGCTTTTGTAGCTTGAGGCCCCAGGCAATATAGAGGGCCCAAGGGTAGACTGGCCCTTGGTGAACTTGGGATGCAGGGCCCCAAGTATTGTGGAGCTTGATTAGAAGGAAATGTCTGGAGCTCAGAGGCAGCAGAGAATGTGAATGGAGCTGGTGATGGATCCTTTGGAAAGAGACCTTTGTGTACTAAAATTCTGGTTGGAGTGTCGAAAGCCTTGCCTGAAGATTACAGACTTCTGTGAGATGTTATGGATGCCTATACCTTGGTGGGTTTCTGCATGAGGGAGGGTATTGTAAGGCACCAGCAGGTGTCCACTGTGTGAGGACAGGTTTTGCTATATAACCTGCTATGTTGGAGCTACTGCCTTCTATCTAGGAAAGGTATTTGGGGCAGGCAACGCTACCTGGGGTAATATAAAGAGCTGTTGGGACTGTGACTGTGTTTGTCCACCCAGAGAGGATTGTGGGAGAGACTGTGCCAGGAGTTGGGAAGACGACACGGGTACCCCAGGGCAGGGTTGATATTGTAATTGTTATTATATTTTGCAAATCTCTATTTTTCTTTATTTCTATATAAAGTTCTATTTATTTGTGTGTTTTATTATTACTCCTAGGCCACCCCAAGGTGCCATTCTAGGATTACAATAGTAGGAGGCACTGCGTCAAAATCCTAGTATCTTTCATATAACAAAGGGGATTTAGGCCCTGTATTGAAAATAATTTATATGTTATAATACAGTGTACCACAATAATACTCTGTTTGCTCCAGATTTTCATTCCCTGTGATGAAAGTGCTTGTTAGATGAGCACCAATGGGCATGCTATTGTGTCCTTTACTGCATTAGGATAAGTAAGTAAAAAAGATTGGATTTGGCATTCTCCAAATGAGTAAAATTATTTCTCCATCTGTTACAAAATGAAATAATTAATTTGTGATTTGTGATTCAAAGTTCTTGTTTTTAAAATTTCCAAAATCATACTGGCACATTCTAGGTTCAAAATATCATATATCAAAACATAGCATATGTTTAATGGTCATTGTTTCAACATCATATATGGAGTTACAACTGGCAGGTGTGAAAATACCCATTTATGAAATGAAGTGTAATTATATAAAATTAGTGGAACAGAAGTACTGCTGAGATGATTTTTCCTGCAATCTATAACATGTACTATAACCTAATTTCCACGTGTTGGGCTTCACAGCACATACATAAGATTAAGGCTAAAGAAACAAAAGGAATTTCTAAAGGAGTTAGCATTTATTTATTTTCCCTTATTTTCCAGGCAGAGTGGTGCACTAAGTACTGTGATCTTTGTACTTCTACCAGGCATTTGGTTGGATCATGGTTTAGTCCAAATTAATTCCAGGAAAGAAACAGCAAGATCATTATCTCTTCAGAAAACCTATTGTAATGTCATATAGGATGCAACTGTTTTAGTGTTTATATATAGTGGACTTCGTGTTCTGTTAACCAGTATATATATATATATATATATATATATATATATATATATATATATATATATATATATATATATATATATATATATATATATATATATATATATATATATATATATATATATATTCACAACTAAAAAGACCAGCAACACCGGAATATTTGTGTATCAAATCAAAGTGTATTCATTTTGTGCATAAATAGCTGTCATGACATTTTGGTCCATGAAAGGACCTTCCTCATCCTGGTCTTTTTGAAATATTTGAACCGTTTACCATGCACCTGGGGAACACAATATCAGCAGGGTGTTGCCCTTGTGAAGATAAATATATATATATATATATATATATATATATATATATATATATATATATATATATTATATATATATATTATATTACTCTTGAGAAAAGTCCTAAATGGAACTGAAACATTAACAATGACAAAATCCATGAATATCTTGTAAATTATATCATTATAAATGGTGAATAGTGATGTCATCGGTTATAAACGGTGTGTAGCAATGTCATTTTGGTCACATGACTCACTAAAACTTGGATATTATAATAAATAAAGCACCCCCTGTTGCAAAATATGAGGATATTAGAAGTCAACTCAGAGTTCCATGACCTTGGCCTTCGGCCTTGTGCTTTTATATGGTATATGGTTTATTTTGTTTATTTGCTGCAAGTAAAAATAAACTGCCAAAAAGAAACTACACTCTCATGAGTTGTGAGTGTGCCGTGAGCTGCTTTAACCCCCAGAAAGCTTATCCTTAATGATGAGCAAATTTATTCGCCAGCCATGGATTTGTGGCGAAATTCCGCATTTTGCCATTTTTCCAGTAAACTGTGGGAAAAATTTGCTGTGGAATAATTTGCTGTGGAAAAATTTGCAGAGAAAAAACGCCCATAAGAAAAAACGCCATTGACTTAAATTCATTTGGACGAAAAAGTTGCAATAAGAAAAAATGCCTTTATTAAAAATTGACTGTAATGCATTATAATAAAATTCCGCCATAAGAAAAAATGCCCACTGACTTTAATGCATTAAGACAAAAGTCGGCCAAAAGAAAAAAGCCCATTGACTTTAATGTATTAGCACAAAAAAGTTGCCAAAAGAAAAAACACCCATTGATTTTAATGCATTTGCAGCAACAACAAAAATTGTGGAGCAATTTGTTTTTTTTTCGTTGAAGCAAAATGGGACAAATTTGCTCATCACTACTGATCCCAGCTACATAATACCTGACAATATATTTATAAAGAATTTATATGCTAATATAGCAAAATACTGTAAATATACAGTGCATGTTAGAAGTTGCTTTAGTAATTAGCACTGGAAAACTGTGATACATTTAAGATGCACTGAAATAACAAAGAACACGTCCAGTTTGTAAATTGCTTACAGTCTAAATAACCTCTAGGAACTGGTGATGCATTTGTAAAGGTTAATTCTCATTGAACGTTCAAGGTATTCGATCTATAGAAAACTCATCTGAAACTCATCCTGGCTGCTTAATCATCATGTGTGGCAAAAATGTGTTTCCATAGCAACAATTTTAAATCCTTAATTCTGATTAATCATTTTGCTTAGACAGAATTCCTTTATAGCTGCTAGAATATAATGCCATTTAACACAATAATACTAGAGTAAAGTCAACATTTTATTTTCCTTTTCCCCTTTTCTATTTAAGTGATAGACAGTTACATGAAGCAAATAATTGATGGGTTTCTGCCAAAAGCAATTTTTATAAGGAAATCATTTTTACAACATGATCTTTTTATGATATAAGAATTTCATATCTAATAATAATACGTTTCCTAACATACAGGCTAATTGATAAATCATTGATTAATAATGGAGTGGATTAATTAGAGCTTATATTGGACAACATTTCTGTTATGTGAATCGGACAGATCGGTAGTGTTGTGCTTACC
Organism: Xenopus laevis; assembly: GCF_017654675.1. Lineage (NCBI taxonomy): Eukaryota > Metazoa > Chordata > Amphibia > Anura > Pipidae > Xenopus > Xenopus laevis. Next base: position 120,591,155 of record NC_054379.1, read on the forward strand.
ATTAGGTCCGGGTGCAATGAGGTTGTGACCACAAAATTCATACAGACAAATACAAGAGGTCCTCTGTACTAACGCATTATCAATATATTAAGTATATTGAGACATTTTGTGCTTTAAGATACAAAAAAAATGCCTTAGTCTTTATACAAAACAGGGATTGTTCATCCACATATTGCAATATATTTAATATATATATAATATATTTCCCTGGTCTGGCCTGTCGTACACTCACCTTTTATCCCATTCATTAAGAATTCTAATGCTTTATTATACATTTTTCACAGGTTTTACCCCTTTCACAAGTTTTATCTGCTCTCTCAATTTGAAACTCCCAAATGGTTGCCTTTATTATTGACCACTGGGATTAACTGACTGTAGATGGAAATAATAGGAATTTCAACACAGAGCTGGCCACTGCTCTTGTATAAGCTATAGCAAAAATAAAATTTGTAATATCTAACTTTGTAGCTGCAAATTCGTTGCCCATAAAATCACATTTTGTCATAATGTATTTGAGTTGCAGTAAAACTGTATATTATGTATTAATAAATTAAGCATACATTTCACGTTGTGCAATTTCCATATAGGCCCTTAATTACATTTTATATATTATGCCTTGTCATAGAAATTGCAAGTCTCCAGCCATTTCACAAACATTACCTGTCCATTAAGTCTGTAACCACAGTGTTATCAGAAGTCTACAACAGAATGTTCACAGAACATGGGTTGAGAGAATACAGCAATATACTGTAATCTAGCAGGTAAAGTTTCCAATATAATCACATAGTGTAACTGATAAATTTAAAGGGGTGGCTCAACTTTAAGTTAACTTTTAGTATGTTATAGAATGGGCGATTCTAAACAACCTTTCATTTGGTCTTAATTATTTATTATAGTTTTGTTATTATGTTATAAAACCATGAAAACCATTAACACAAAACCTTGCCAGATAAAAGTTGTAAGACCCCATAGAAGTCAGTGGAAGCTGTGATGATCCTATTGGACTGTTTTAAATCAATTCGTACTTTTTGAGGTTTTCAGATTATTTTCCACTAGTTATTGTCCTAAAAACTCAGATCTTTAGATCTTTAGAGGTTTTCAAATTATTCATAATTTCTATCTAATTTTTTTCAATTTTCCATAACATTCATAGTTTTAAAGTTTGTGAGTTTAGTTGTAGTTTCAAAAACCACTAAGATCTGACCTTTGAAAAATAGGCCTCAACCGTTAACTCAAAGATTTAAACCCCTTTAACCTAATTTATGTAGTAATGAAGCATATTCTGCAGATTCAGTTCAATACAATATTGTAAATGGTAAAAAATATTTTCACTAGATCCCTCCCTTTTGTCCATTTATTGGATACGTGCAGAACTCCAAGGGTTCTTACTTTTACACTTGCATTTGATATGCTGTGAAGTTTGTTGAAGGCATACTGTAAGTTCTGATGTGTCACCCATAAAACTTTGTGTACACTATTTACAATCTGAAGTATCTACATGCCACATAATTGGTTAATCATATGCCTATTACATCACAATATTGAGATTGCAACTATACTGTACTTTTATTCTGAGACATTTTGTAGAAATTGCTACATATGCAGTTTACTGGTTCAGAAAAATTAATATTTAGAAATATTTACCAATATCCTTTGAGTTTTGTTACAATTACATTTGTTGTCCATAATAACCACATACTTTGGTCACTATGAATACGTAGTATGAATACTTTTTTTTTATCTGCTTTAACATAATATTGGTTGTAAGTACACTGGTATCAATTTATTGAGAGGTTTTCTAGTGTTTATATTGTGCTGTTTTGCAGACAACAAACAATTTGTAAAAAGTATATACTTTTGTGAGAAGTGCAGTAATGTTTTAATTGAGCATTGCTCATTTTTAATAGCTTCTTGAAAGTGTTGTGATTTTTTTAGCACAAGTTACTGTGTTACTGCATCTGGGCACCTATGGGCAGATTTATCAAGGGTCGGATTTCGAATTCCAAATTACATTACTATGATATTCGAAGGCAACGTTTTTTTTTATTGAATTTGGCCATATTCGGTCAAAGTCAAATTGTATTATGAAATCCTTCTAATCGAACTATTCAATCGATTTAATCGATTGATCGAATGATTTCACTTTGACTTCTAAAAACGTATGGGTTCTAGGAGGTCCCCATAGGCTAACATAGCAATTTGGCAGGTTTAAGGTGGCAAAGTGTTGAAGTCAAACTTTTTTAAAGAGACAGTACTTCTATTTTCGAAGTCGAACTTTTTTACTTCAAATCAAATTTAAGGCCTATTCGATGGTCAAAGTACCAAAAATTAGTTCAAAATTTGAATTTTTTAAATTCGAAAATTCACTTTGACCCTTAGTAAATGTGCCCCCTAGTGTCTGTTTTTGCATAAACCCAAAAATCTGCAATCTTTTTCTATTAGTTACCACAACATGTTCTTAAAGCATATCTTAACAGTATGCAAATGAAGCATTGTGCAATTTGTTCTGATAGTTCTGTTTACTACATGCAAGGGTAAATACAGTTTTTTGGTGTAGAAAGAAATACACTCAAGTTGCTTTAAATTAAGGTGCTTAACAAACTTTAATGAATGCTTGATAAGGGAAGACATTTTTAGCCTGTTATTGGTATCCTATATTATACAAAGAAAGTATGTCGGGGAATGGATGCCAGGAAGCTCAGACATACTGTGCAAAAATGCCTTTATCCACCAACACCATAGTGGTAAACAAAGGCACTTTTGAAGCAGTATGTCTGCGCTTCCTGGCATCAGTTGCCTTACATACTGTACTTTCTTTGATTGCTTTGGATGGATACAAGAGAATAGGATACCTGATTTTTTACTCTACAAAAGGGCAAATATACCAGCTAAGACTTTTATCCTATAGAATGCCAAATTAGGAAAAATACAAATTAGATCCTGGCATAAATTCAACAAAAGTCAGTTAATAGGCCCTTAAGTGAACATTTTATTATAAAGAATTGCACACATTAAAGTGCCATGCACAGAGTTCTTGCTTGTACTCCTCTATATTGGTGCCAGGGGCCAGTTTTCTGGTTTCATTTGTTTCGATGCATGAGGCATAAAGTGTAGTATACTCCAGTGCAAGGAATCCCTGTACCTTACACCCATCTTGATAATTGTTTAAATACAAGGATCCTTTTGCTTGTTGGGGCAAATTTACTAAAGGGCAAAAATTCACCAGTGCGACGACATTTCGTTACTTCACAGATTTACTAACGGGTACTGACGGAAATTTGCCAGCGAAGTGGACCTACTCTAGCGCTACGTCACACCCTTATGCCAGGCGAATTAGCGATATGGCGAAGGAACATAACTATGCTAATTCACTAGCTTGCGGATTTTACTGAACTTTACTTCTTGCGCCAGACTTGCCTTCGCCACCTCAGACCAGGCAAAGTGCAATAGAGTAGATAGGGCTTGCTTCAAAAAAATTTCTAAGTCCCAAAAAACACTGGCGTCTTTTACTTTTTTATGGGTGATAGGCTGAAAAAGATTGTAAATTTTTTTTGGAGGTTCCCCCCTACATCTCCTAACATATGGCGCCTAAACTATACAGTGGGCAGAGTATAGGGCAAAATAACAACTCTATTTTATTTTATAAAACTGTCCCAGGCTTGTGTATTGTAATGTATTTTCTGCTACATATACGTCTATTGTACTTTAACTTGGCACCGCATGCAAATTAGGCATCGCTAGCGTAACTTTGCTTTGCTTGACGAATTAACGGTAGCGCAACTTCGCTGCCTTTTGCCTCCCTGAGCGCAACTTCGGAGTTTAGTGAATTAGCAGCGCCCTGGCGAAACTTCATCTGTCTAAGTGTGGCAAAGCCAACACTGGCGAACTTCGAAGGTAAGTAAATTTGTCCCCTTGTGTCTACTGCACACATTTTTTGTGTCTGTCTGATTGCTGCAAATACAGTCATGTTATATGGTGAATTGAATGATTATTAATCATTATTGAGCCATCCCACTGAACCCCATTGTTACATACTGTATCTTTGTTTTATATCTTTTATTTTTCAAAAACATATGCATTAACAAATGGTAAGCATTTACATTTTCAATACAAAATTCTCAAAGGGAAAGGGAACATTAGTATAAGATAACATCGATATTGAATTGTTTTCACCACTACTATGTTACATACTGTATCTTAATGAAAACACTAGGAGCCAGAAATGGGTAAAATGGCCACATCATTTATTCACATTATATCAAATAAATAGGACCTTGCCAGCCTCACCCCAAGACAATATTTGAAGCCAGAATTCCATAAGAGATCACTACTATGCTCTGCCATTCCTCAGTGAAGACTTGCGATCAGCACTATGTCATTATATCCACTACCAGTAGGAGCTGCATCTCCCACCATGAGTTCAGCAGCCCTGCTGTTGGTCCTGAATCTGCAGTGTCTCAATGATAGGAAATCCAAGCAGGCTGTCACCTAGAACAAGCAGTAGTAGCGTCTGTATCAATCTACCGACGGTGCAGTCACAGGAGAGAACCTCCTTTCTCCCTTTTCTAAAATCTCATCTGCAGTACTCTGGCAAGGTCCTACCACTGCTGTGACAAATACAACTTTAAATACATTATCATTTATCCTCTGTTTTGATCCAGAAGAAGACACAAAACCCAGCCTGAAGCCAGTGCCAATTATGCTTCAAGAGGGAAAAAATTCCTTCCTGACCCCATTGGATATCGGAAACATTCCCTGGATCAAGCATTTGACACTTATTTAATAGTGATGGGCGAATTTATTCGGCACGCGCGAATTCATGGCAAATTTGTATGACGCAGGCGTAAAAAACGGACGCTTGCAGCAAAAATGGACCCCGGCGCTGTTTTGCCCATCACTATTATTTAACATTAATGATACCATGCAGACTCTACAATATAACAGTGCTTTCAAGAAAACATCCACTTTTAGTTGCCAATAGATAATATTAGAAGATAAAGAAGAGACACTCTTGACATTTCACAAAATATACATAAAAGGAGGCTGGGTCAGATGTTTCTACCTGCTCAGAAGATAAGTATGTGAACTGCTTCTTCCCCTGACATCACTTCCCTCTCTTTCTCCGCCCACAATCCCCTCTTAAAAGTGTTAACAGCCCTCACAACATCATCTGGCAGAGCATTCTACAACCTCACTGCCCTTACTCACCTCACTGTGTGAAGAGCCACCTATGCTGCTTCAAATGAAAGTTTGTTTCCTTTTGTCTAAAGGGACAGCCTCTGGTCTGATGATCTATTTTATGGAAAAATAGATCTCCTGCTAACAGTCTGTAATGCCCTCTACTGTACTTATAAAGAGTAATCATGTCCCCTCGCAAGCCCACAGAGAAAACAACCTCAACCATGACAATCTACCCTCATAATTTAAATCTTCCAACCCCCTGGCCAGTTTAGTTGCACGTCTCTGCACTCTCTCGGCTCATTATATCCTTTTTAAAGGAACAGTTACAAAAAATTAATGTTTTAAAGTATTTAAAAATAACCTCAAAAACTCAAATTTTTCATGGAAAACACAACCTGAACCTTCATAAATCTGCCCCTTAATAAATAGTCCAACAATCCAGCTGAAATTCCATTGTTTTTTGCTGCCTCAGCTGCAAATAAGCAGCACACACATCTATAGTTAGAAAATTCTTGTCCTACTTCTTCCCCTTATTGAAGCCACTCAACTCCCATAGCCACATCTGGTTCTCCAACCATTGTGTAGTATTATACAATTTACTATTAGGCAATATATTATAGTCTCACAGGGAAGCTGTCAAGTGTATTGTTATAAATAATTCCCTACTGTCCCTACTCATCTGATTTTAGATAAATGCTGATAACCCTGTATTACAGTATATCCAAGGAACATTTTAGCTCCTCTTTATTTCATGGCTGCTGGAAAATAAAATTATATACTTACACATATAATTTTCCTATAAACTCCCAGGGTAAATGTAATCAAATAAAAGACATAATAAAATATAAAATGACTTTGAAATATAGGGTAATTGAAAAATAATAAAAACCAGAGTTGTAGTCTGTAAAGCAGAAGTGAGCAGTCATGCTGGCAGGATAGACAATTAGGATGAGGTGTTAACCCTCATATAAAGCTATATAAAAAAGTGAAATTTAGCAAACATAAAAAGACCAAATTCAAATATATTTTTTAACTGGTATCTAATAAATACTTGCTTATTTCCTGAAGGTGAGGTGTTGTCAAATTTTCAAACAGTTTGTCGCATTTCAGTGAAACCTTTTGAAATGACTGCTTTACTGTTATTTCATGATCAAAGCTTTTACAAATAATGTTTCCCAGGAAGTTGACGCCTTTAAGATTATTTCTCAATTCATAGAAAAATTGCAATGCAAATTTAAATGAACTCAGTAAATTATGCTTTTCATTTATTACATTCGTTTAAAAAAAATGACAAAACATTAAGCTTGCCTAATGAATTTTGCACTATACAATAATGACAAATTATCTTTGATTTTAAAGTTAGTTGCACATTTAATTGCTAATAAAAGCAATGCCTGTCCCTTGCTATTCTCTCCACTACTGGGTTGTCAAGACTTGCTGGGTTTCGAGCTTTGGACTCTGTGCAAAACTGCTCATGTGCTGCCTGTTGTGCCACTGGAGGTCCTTAGTGTTGTAATGTTCTGAACTCTTATTGTACCTGTTATACTCCTGCCTTCTGCTTCAGCTCTCCATCCATCTTGTTATTCCCATCTGTAGCCCCTCATTCAATTCTGACCCTTTATAAGCTTGCGCCTGACCTTTAGCCCAGTGCTTAGTCATTAAGCTGTTGCTTTGATCCTGCCTCTAGTTCTTGTGTCTCCTGATCTTGTATTCTGGTTCTCATAACCCCCCTCTTGTTCCTTGCTCCAGTTTCCTGCCTTGTTCCAGTACTCCTGTTTCCCTGTTCTTGGATTCATCGGTTATGACTCCTGGCCTGTCACTCGACTTTACTTGTCTGCCACCAGCCTCGACTCGTTGGCCTGATCCTGGATTGTCTCTCTGCCTGCCGATTTCTGCTATTAAGCTTGTCATTGTGAGCACCATTACTTGTATCACTTCTCTATTATTAAAGTTCTCTTACACTGTTATCATGGCTTCGGACCTCAGTACTGCTGTGTATGGTTAGATACTAGGTTACACAGTCTTTAGGATCATAACTCCCTGGTACTCCATGGCATCTGCATGGGGAAAATGTGACATGGTCCTGACTGTTCTTCTGTGATTCTCCTTCTTCATATGCCAGTTATTCACAAAAGATTGCAAGTCGCAGTGCAGCATGGTGGCACAAATACTAGCACTGGGCTCCTGAGTTAAATTCTGATTTGGGCACTGGGACATCTACAAAAAGTTTGTATGTTGTCTGTGTGGGTTTCCTTCAAGTACTCCAGTTTCTTTGCACACTTTGCAACATATAGGTAGATTAATTGACTTCTAATAAAATTGTCCCTTTTGGATGTGAAAGGGACCTTATATTGTAAGTTGTCCTGGGACTAATGTAAATGTTTTAGAATCTGTGTAAGTTGTTGCCTTTACGAGTTGTTTATATATATATATATATATATATATATATATATATATATATATATATATATATATATATATATATATATATATATATATATATATATGAACTCAATTGTTTAAAGAATAACTTTTTATACTCTTTGTCCAAATGTGGCATTACCTGTTTAATTAATATGGGAAAAAAATGTTTTCTTTTTTTAAAACCATTATTCAAATTCATGATTTTTAGCTAAAATGAATTTCACTTGCAGAAAAAGATGTTGGGATGATCAGAGCAATCAATATTTTCAGACCACAGTTGCCCTGAGTATTCCATGTCTGTTATATGACTTATTATGAACACAACAAAATTAGCATATTAGTCAAGGTTTAATAATGTGTTCAGCGTTTAGTGACTGAGTTCATTGTAACTATGAAACTGTGAATAAGACTGTACCCATCACTCTGCATTTTCCATTTCTGTTATTTCAATGCATTAAAAGACATTGTTCAGATGGCATTCTAATTTCCAATTCATGCACAGAAAGAGAAAAAAGTGTCATGTTCTCTACAATAACTTCCTGAAGTAGCAAGTAGATGGCATTAGATCACTGTGTAACAGATTAAAATGGCTTCACTAGTTTAAAAATATCTGTATGTTTTTTAATAAGCAAATTCAGCTAATAAGTGAATGTTTATATAATTTATTAGTTACTCTATCTAAAGTAACCTTTTCTCAAATTCTAATAATTCGAATAACCACTATAAAGGTTAAAGTAATTCTGTAATTTTTATTCAGACTTATTGAAATACTCTAGCCTGGTAGAAAAAAATCATTGTTGTATGGCTTTATTTTCTAGGTTTCCAAGTTTCAAAACACTTCTGAACCAATAAAATCTTAACATTTTATAATTAATATTTTAAAGTAAATGCCAACGGGAAAAGCAATATTTCATGGAACTTAATTTGCACTATTTGTAGGTTGGGAGACCATTAAAAAATAGTATGTCTCAATTTTTCTATCACTGGAGGTTGTTTTGTCTAGTAAACAGTGGACCAATCTGAATTATGTACATTAAAAGAAAGTAAAGTCAATTATATTGCAAAATTTGATTTAGGTAATTGGAAGAAGCAACTTCTCTTTTTTTTATTGGTGGGAAAGTTAAAGAATGCAAAAAACATTTTTATATTTTTTATATGTAACTATGCTCCTGGCCCATCAATGAGCTGTAGCTGCCTCTAGAATGTCCATGGGGAGTGAGCCAGGAACTGGGAATGACCGGGCCATGACATGGCTAGCTAAGAAGTATGGAACCGGAAGAGGGGTGTAAGATATTATGGGTGTTGTAGCTTCCTGGGTTGCTGTTGGGATGGGTGGAGACACAAGGGGTTAAGTGGAAGGAAGTAAAGAGGGTGTTCTCTTAAATATTATAGAAATTAGATTTTTAACATTGCCCTACACTCAACTATTGTTTATGTAAGTTGGTTGTTATTTATGCAATCTAAAAAATTAGCTGCGGCCTTTTCATCCAAGATATCCCATGTGGTTTGGTTTGTTATTTTAAGGAAGGGGGGAAGAGCTTGGTGTTGTTGGGTAGGTCCTGTCTGCCTATCATGTGTCTTTCAATGCGGAATACAGGAAGGGTGTCACATGGATGGAATGTAGGTGCCCCTCCCATACATCATCCTTGTGTGTCTTGCATGACTCTCAAAAGAATAAGTGAAAAAGACACAAGCTGCCTTGTACCTAACATCTTGCTTAAGGCAGGGGTTAAGCACAACATTCCCTTGTATCTGTGAGCTTTGCCCTTCACCTTATGATTGTTGCGCCATTAAAGAGGATAGCTCTTGCACTTGATAGAAAAGACGGCACTGAAGATTCAAAAATGTAATCTTCCAATTAAATATTGCCCTGCTATTAAACATATGTATTTCTGGCCTAACAGTGACAAAAAAGGAAAACCCTGGAGCTATAAGTGCAGGGGCTGCACGACAAGGGATCTGAATGACCAGCAGCCAAATTATACTGGTCTAGGTCAGATATATGCAGAATCACATGTAGCTGTATTTAGGTGAGAAGGAATGAGTTAAAGCAGGAGATGGCCAGGCCAAGGGGCGGAGTAAGACATGGATGTGATGTCAAGGGAAGGAGCAGTTCACTTCCTTATCTTCTGAGCAGGTAGAAACATCCCACCCTCCCCCATTTTGCAAATGTTTGTGAAATGTCAGGAGTTTTCTACTTTATATTCTCATATTTTCTATTAATAACTGAATATGGATGTTTTCCTGAATGTACTGTTATATTGTGGTTTCTGTATCTTTATGCATTATAATTGTGAGAGTCTGTATTGTATTTATTTATGTTAAATTAACGTGAATCGCTTGGTCCAGGGAATGTTTCTGATCGCCATTGGGGTCAGGAAGGAATTTTTTCCTTCTTGAAGCATAATTGGCACTGGCTTCGGGCTGGGTTTTTTGCCTTCCTCTGGATCAGAACAGTGCACTTATGGTATTATATTTTAAGTTTTATTTGACACAGCAGCGGTAGGACCTTGCCAGAGTACTGCACAGGTAAGCTTAGAAGAGGAAGAAAGGAGGTTCTCTCCTGTGATTGCACGGTGGATTGATTGATACAGACGCTACACTACTGCTTGTGCTAGGGGGCAGCTTGGATTTCCTATCATCGACACACTGCAGATGCAGGTCTGGCAGCAGGGCTGCTAAACTTCTCTCATGTTGGTGGCAGAGCTTAGTAGCGATCTCTTGTTAAATTCTGGCTTTAGAATATTGCCTTGGGTTAAGCTGGCAAGGTCCTATTCATTTAATAAAATATGAATAAATGCTGTGGCCATTTTACACCCACCTCTGTCTCCTGGTTTCATTAAGGTATGTAATAATGGGGTCCAGTGGGTTAGCTCAAGGCGTGGGTCAAATTGAGGAGTCCCCTTGTCATGTTAAATATAGAAACACTATTTTTTACCAGCAAGAAAAGCTACAAAAAACATCTATTTCTTTCAGAACCCATAACTGTTCAGTATAATGTCCCTTTAACCTTGATGTCATTTATAATGGTATCATTTTCTTTCTGTTCTGGGTAATGTGGTTACATCTATAGCAAACTAATTCATTTTTCCATAACTAGCTACATACAGTATTTGTAGACAGAAATGAAATTCATTCTGTAGAGTTTAATCCATCAAATCTATCTACAAAACATCAATCTATGTAGAAATCTAAAAGAGATGGTGGATTAGCAGTGCAAGAATTATTTTGCCATTATTATACCAGAATTTGAAAACTGTGCTTGAACTGTTCTGCATATGCACAAAACTACCCATATACTGATTAAGGCACAGTATCAGTGCAGAAGAAATAAAGCAGTACATTGTATTGACTCATTTAATGCCATTTTCACAGTTATCTTTGCATAATCGTGGTTGAGTACCAGTCTTCCACTGGGTCATGTGGTATAAGCTGCTCAGTGAGGCATTTATTAGGTGCACCTTTTTGTGGCTGCTACATTAAAAAGCAATTTACTTTAAGTGATGTCAAATAAATAAACTGATAACAGATTTGTGGACTCTTGAGGGCTTACTGAGTTCTAAAAGTGGGACATAAAAATATAAACATTTAGAGCAGTAGCTGCTACCAGTACAAGTTATTTCTCATATTGTGAAAAATATACAAAACAATCTAATTACACAACAAAAATTAAAAAAAAAAAAAAATCTTATTCTAAATATTTATGCTAATAAAAAGCTTTTTGTGGCTCTCCTGATTACACAGTATATTTAGTATCATTCATGATAGATGTATAAATTCAAGGGCAGATAAACATTACATTCAAATCATATCATAAAAAACTCATTACTTCATAACTGAAGCTGATCAATTTGAGGTACCAAAAATGTTTGTCTTTTGGATATGGTACTATTAATTAAATTAATAGATTTAAAATACAAACCAGTTGAGTATTTTGCCATGGTTCTGTTCGTAAATAAATTCCAATTAGTCTGCACCTCATACAGTCATGCACAAAACACTTATTGCTTTAGGCTTTCAGAGAAGACTTGCAAATGCCCCCATAGTGCAACATTAATTCTGGAATGTTTAAATTTTGTTATTAACACAGAAAATATTGAGTTTCAAAGTAAAAAACAAGTAAAAAGCTCTCCATGTGCAGTGCCCAAGACCAACCTATCTATACATCCATAAACACACACACACATAAAAAACTCCACAGGCTGACGGCACTTCTGGATATGTTTATTGGAAAAACCTGCTGTAAACCGCCTAGGTAGTAGAATCACAACATCATCCAGCAGGACATTCCACTGTGAACAACAACCTACACTGCTTCAAATGAAATTTTGTTTCCTCTAGTCTAAAGGGGTGGCCTCTGGTACAGTGATACATTTTATGGAAAGGAAAAAAAAGATCTCCTGCTATCTGTCTATAGTACCCTCTCGTGTACTTATATAGGGTAATCATGCCCCCAAGCACAATTTTTCCAGAGAAAACAACCCCACCTTGACAGTCTACCCCATAATATAAATCTTCCATACCATTAATCAGTTTAGTTGTACGTCTCTGCGCACTCTGTAGCTCATTTTATCTTTCTTAAGGATTGGGGCCCTAAACTGCACAGGCAAGGATGAAGCAAACGCAAAGGACGAAGTACTGACCCCTGCGGTATTCCACTAACAACACTGATCCGGAAAATGTTCCACACAGTTCTCAATCCAAGTACAAATACTATGTTCCAGGCCAATATTCCTTAATTTACCCATTAACCTTTTACCCATTAACCTTCTGTATGGTATGGTATCAAATGCTTTAGCAAAATCTAAATAGATTACATCTACTCATAGAGCTGATGTTCCAGCTCACCTCCTCATAAAAGGCAAGATCTGTTAAGCATAAAACCATGCTGGCACAAACTCATAGTATATATATGATTTGCAATGAAGTTAAGTATCTTAAGTATCTTATCCCTTAATACCCCTTCAAAAAGCGTTCCTACCACTGATGTCAGACTAACAGGCCTATAGTTTTGAGGCTGAGAACGGGACCCATTTCTTAATAGCGGCACTACATAAGCAATTCTCCGGTGCTCTGCACCATGCCAGACATCACAGAATCCTGAAAAATTAAGTAAAGAGGCTTGACAATCACAGAGCTAAGCTGCTGCTTTCCTCTGATGAACTAAGCTCATTTAGTACCCTGGGATGAATACCATTCTTTACATGTTCTAGTCTTTTTTTAATTTCTTCTAGTGTGACCCATGCATCATTATTTGTATTACTAATTACTAAAAAAGGAAACATTCATTAGTTGGTTCATAATTTGTGTAGACAGATGAAAAATAACAGTTCACAATCTCAGATTTTTCTCTATTGTCGTCAACCAACTGATCCCCCTCTGACATTAAGGGTCCTATTCCATCGTGCCTTATTTATTTTACTATTTACATATTTAAAACATAATTTTGTATTGTTTACTCCTCATTGCAATACCCCTTTCCATCTTGATTTTAGAATGTTTGAACTTGAAAGACTTTTTCACATTTCACATTTTTTCTAACCAACACAAATACTTAGAACGAACTACAAAGATTTTGCTTAGTGACAACGTTTCTTGCTTACAACCTAGTCATGAAGCAGCCTCCATCTGTACTGGTAGCTAGGCCTCATTATTATCACTTATACGAGGTGGTTTGTAGCATACATCAATGATAATTTTCTTTGTAACCTTTTGTCCAGTCGAAATTTCTGCCCAAAGGGTTTCCACACCCTCTCCAGTGAAATCCCTTTTTAATCCCTCTGTCCCTCCTAAAATGGTGTAGTCATTTAAATGAACAGCCCAGTTACATGTTTCATCCCACCAGGTCCCAGTGATACCAAGCACATTTTCACACACCTAGCGGACCCCCTTCTATTGATGTGCAATCTGTCATGGCTATATAGATTGTACCTCAAGGAAAAATCAGCCCAGTGCTCTAAATACCCAAACCCTTCCTTCCTACACCAAGATGTTAACTATTCATTTAAGCTCCCTCTATCTTCTGAAACTAGCATGTATCACAGGCAAAATTTCCAAAAAAAGACCTTCCCTTAATTTTAGAACCTGGCTCCCTGTACTTATTCTTTGAGGTCATCCATTTACTATTAATTATGTCATTAGTAACAATATGTACCAAGACCTACCTAATAATTTGTCTACCCGATCAACCACATGGTAAAACCTGGCACCAGGAAGACAGAAAACTGTTGAGATGTAGCAATCCAGATGGCAGATTACACTATTCACTTTCCTAATAACTGAATCCTATATAACCACAATTTTTGCGCCCAGGGAATTTCCTTCTCCTTTAAAGCTGAAGGGGCTTTGGGAGCACTGGAGAAAGGAGGCCACTTGGAGAAACATTCAAGGGATTGGTGAGCAAAATGTCGCTCACCAGCCACTGGTTGGGGGATCACTGCACTAGAGCAAGCTCCACTAGAGTCCCAGGGGTTCTTTTTATATAGTCTGTTCAGGTGCAACTTGTTCCAATAATATCATACACTAAAATGTCATACTATTAAGGGTACAGATGGCCTGTTCATTCTTACTAATATAGCCTTTTTAGGCTATAACAGAGCTGACTTTTCAGATGCATAAAGAACATTTGGAGGATTCCATAGTAAAATCTGCAAAGTTTGCCCCAATTTAACCCAAATCAACCTGTTAGAAGTTAGCTTTTACTTGTCTAATAAAGTAGAAAAAAAAAAAAGCTTTTGCGTGTCTACTAAAACTGCATGACTGATTGGTACAGCAGTCATGATAATATAAAGGGTGGTATTAGCAATTTGAAAAGACCAATGATGTTTTTTTTTATAGAAGACAGATCTATCAAGTGTCAAATTGAAAATTTGAATTTTAAATTCGAATTCTGAGTTTATTTTAGTGTAATTCGACTGGGGAATATTCCAAATTCAATTTGAATTTTAAAATAAAAATCAATTTGTGTTTCAAAATTCGAATTTTGAAATGTATCATGTACTGTCCCTTTAAGAATTCGAATTTGACTGTTCTCCATCTAGCCTATGTAACCTCCTACAATCAATTTGGAGTCCTTTGGTGAACCTTTGAAAAAAAATAATTTTTGGGGTGAAAAACCTCGAATTGAATTTGCAGCTAGATCCTATTCACCTGATTTTAAAAAAAAATGATTTTTTTTTTAAAAAAAATTGATTGGTCTTTTTTTTCGAATTTCGAGTTTATGGGAGTTTTTAGAAACTCCCATAAACTCAAATTTGACTATTGATAAATTTGCCCCTAAGGGTGTTATTTACTAAAATCCAAACATTTTTTCCAATCAATTTGGTCTGGTTTTTTAGCAAAAACTTTTTGTGGAAAAAAAAAACTCAGAAAATCCTCCATCTCAGACTTGTCAAGGCCATGTAGAAGTCAAGAGAGATGTCCCTATACCAATTTGAAGATATTTGATATTTGAAGCATGGGGTTAAGCCCAATAATCCGATAAATTCAGGGCTTTCAAGCAAAAACCTAAAAAAAATTGAGCTATGTGGGGGAAAATAGTCAGAAAAAAATGTACGATTCGGGTTTTTGATCAATTTTATCAGGGTTTTTCCCGATCCAATTTATTAGAGTTATTTTATTAATAAATAAGGCAAAATCAGGCATGGGAGTTTGGTCGAGATTTTGTTTAAATTATGAGATAAATTTGGATTTAGTAAATAACTCCTCAAATGTTCCTTACTTTAGAAAAGAACATCAATAAGGATCACAAGAAGGCTCACTTATGTTATGCTTTAACATGGGAAAATCTTATTTATGTATAAAAACTATTTGAACAGCTAATTTTAAAAACAAAACTTGTCATGAGAGGTTTAATTGAATGAATAACTTCTGTAATATATACAGACCAAGTTAATTGTTTCTTAAAAACAAGTTTGGGTGTTCTGCACTCTCACATTAATAGCCTGCAAGTAAAATAAACATACAAACAAAACATGGAAACTCGTGGCTTTTTGATTTTCTTTGTCTATTTTACTTTGTTCCCTTGTGTAGGGCACACTTTTCTAATCCCACTTGAAAGGACTAACGTCTATAATTATAGCCTGTTACAAATTATATTTATTCAAGAGCTGCCAGGTTTTATTATCAAGGGAACTCAGCTAGGCCAAAAATATGACAGAAGCTGAAATCCCTGTAGTATTTATGGGGCATACATGATCAGCATATAATTGTTAGCAGTAATGTTTTTAGACCATCTCATTTTAGAGAATAGTAAACTGGAGTCAACTCTTCTCACACAAGTACCTGAAAATGAGAATGACTAGCTTTATATTTTGTCAGCATGTGTCACAGTTTCCCAGCAGTGTGCCTTGTAACATCTTGTGAGCCAGATAATGAGCAGTTTAAAGGTTGGAACTGTAGCAAGATTAGCCAGGTTCCTTCTATTTTTCATATGTCCGCAAGGGTCTAGATTACAAGGTCAATCACACTTGGCACAGGTGCTTCACGGAGCTGAAATTCATTACAATGACATTTCTTATGTTTTCTTGTGAAATGTAATATACCCAATCTGTTATTTTGAGCATTAGAGTCAGCTGAGGGAACTTAATCATTATAAAACCCTAGAGATATGTAACTGATTATTAAGGTAATTTTAAAATATGACTAAAATATGCATTAACCATGTATCTATTGCTTTATTTCCGTATACTGTAGATAACTGTTGTTCTGCTTACAACAGTAATGCTAGTTTATCCTAAAGGATCCAATAAAGGATAAGCAGAAACAAAGAAACAGAGAGTATGAAGGCAAGGTATCATTCAAATCTAGTGGGAATGTTAATTTCTTATAGAAAGCTGTCTGAATCTAAAATAACATATACACTGGTATTACGAGCCTTAAAATTCGAAAGATAAACTATGGTGTGATATAGGGGGAAGCATTTACATGGATTCTTTCTGCATCTACAGATGAAGCCACTTGGATTTGTGAGTTAAATGCGTCATGACTCAGGGTTAATTGAAGAAACTGGGTTATCTAAAGTCATCTTAACTCATTTAATGCATTTAACCTTTTCATTAGCATACCAAAGCACCATTGTTCACAATGGTGAATGCTTTAATTAGATGGGATGTTGTGACACAGTTTTCTGTGTTAAATGAGATAAATGGGATATCTGTGTTTAGTTATTCTGTGTCAAACAGACAAACCAAAGTGGCTGCATCTGTACATGTTGATATTTTGTACTTAACTTGAGCCAAAGTCCATGCTATACTTGATATCATGTAGAATGCTGTATACTATGCAGAATATCAAAGCCTTCAAATGAATGTGTGAATATGAATTTAAAGTCATCAATACAACAAGGCATTATTTGTGGCCAATATTCAGCGTCCCCACCTACAAACAAATGCAGTTATATTTACTATACTTTATTTATTTATTCATTCACTGACTTCTGTTTTGATTGTGCTTTTCATTGAAGAGGATGACACTGTACAGATGTTAGTGCATTTTGCGCAATTTAAATATTAATACTGAATTCTTTGTAAAATAAAAAGCACATATTAGTAACTGTGGGTAATGTATTTTGTGTAGTAATAAAGTTTTTCATACATGTAACACATATTTGGACTATCCAGGCCAACGGGGTTAACATCCAGCTAGAATACTAGAGCATGGGTTACACTGGACTCTAACACTTAAGGCTGGGCCTTCACAAAGGGGAAGAAATGAAGGTGCGGTGTAGTGCAACTACAACTCCCCCAGGCTACTGTGCTTTAACCAATAAATAAATGGGCGCCAGGAGGTTCTTGCAATCAAACAGAACAAACTTTTATTTGTCAGAGACAAATGATCCACTGGTTACTTACATCAGTAAAGAGGCATTTGCAGAATATAGGCACAAAGCTCAGACAGTATATCAGGTAGATGCAGGTACATTTCCTGAGGATGTAGTAAAGTCAGTACAACTTCCCTCCAGGCAGAAATACCTCACACGTGGTCTGGATCTCACCCAGTGGAGTGGTCAGGGAGGAGAACCTAATGCCTATCTACTGTAGGCAAATCGTACAGCAACTTCCTGCTACCCCTCCTTGATGGAGCACAAAGATGTTCTATCTATATTCCCTCACTGTCTCACACTAGAGGTTCATCTAGGGCAAACAGCTTTTCTGGGCTTTGGTGTACCCAGGCTCCCTGGAAACATTCAGCTGAATCAGCAAGCAGAAGCCAAAGAGGAAGATCCACCACTTCTTACAACTAGCTACATAGGCATCTACCCAGCAACTAGGGAGATCAGGAAGTGTAGGGATTTAAAGCCATAGGGGCACATTAACCCAACAGGTCCCTACATATTGTTTAAAAAACAAGCTTTAAATACTGTCGTCATTAAGCAACTATTAGGCAAAGATGACTACAGTATTAAAAACTAGTTATGTAGGACAAAGTTAAAGTTCTCTCTTCCCAAACATGTCAATGAGTTTTGGTGAGTATATTGAAGTATATAATATGTCAAAGTTTCATATTGTACATTTATAAATTAGCCCTGTAGTAACTTGTTATTTGTAAAGGCTGAAAGAAGACTCCATCATATTTCATCCTTTACTCCTGCAACTGCTCTTTGTTTCTCTGCTTGTACATTCTACATGAGTAAATAGCTAAATTTATTTAAATTTCTTCGATTTTCAGATTGTGTGCATGGAAATGTGCCCAGTTTCATGGGAGAATAGGGCTGGGGAAGAATACAGGCATGGAATCTTTTCTAATGCTGCGGTTCTTATGAACTAGAAGAGAGAGATAAATCACATCATCTAATTAGATTAAGACATCCAACAAAATCCAACAGATCAAATCCCTTGTGTAAACAAAACATGCCTTGATTCTCTTTTCTATATGCGGAAACTGTAGTATGATGGGTTTTTTAGCATACTTATGCCTTTTCTATAAAAGTTTTTCCATGCATATATAAATGTTATATATGATATCTGCAGTATGTGGGTTTGCAGAAGACAAAAACTAATTATGACATTCTGTATATAAAGAACACATATCTGAACTACTGTACAATGTTAAAACAGAAGTAATAGTTTCCTAATGTAATCTCAGAAATTCTGTAATAGTTGGCATTGTAAACATACATTAGTTTTGCTGACAATTTGGTTTCCTTTTAAATTTGCAATTCAACAAAGAATGTTGTCACCCCAGGAGGAATATAGAATACATAATTATACATACAGTATATAAAGCAAATCTACAAGCTTTCCTAGCTTCCAGACTATACTGACTCCTAGCCCATATTACAGTAGTGATCCCTTTCAAAAAACTCTATTCCCAAACTGTTCAAATGGTTCAACCCATTTGAAATTGGCACAGACATATTAATGCCCATCATTTTAGTTATATTTGTAACTTACATGTTGTTTATATAGCATGCCTGTCAATTCGATTTTGTAGGATGCTATTATGAGCTCAATTTTATCTTGAAAGCTTTATGTACAGAATGAACAATTGTGTAATATAACAATGTGCAAAGCTTCTATTGACTCCTAATTTAAACATTTGGTATGTGATGGTTCTAAAGCTATTATGCTTAAATAGCAAAGTTACTGTATAACACAATGCCTTTCATGCATTTAGGTGTGCAGTAGATAAAGAGCAAACAATAATTTGTATGATCTTTGCATACTTGTGAGACAATATTTCAGTCCAAAAGTGTGCCGTAAAGACCAGATACTGATCCTTCCTAGATATCAATTGGGTAGGGTTAATCTACACATAGTAGAACATTTTTAACAAAGCTTAATGGACACCTGTTGATAAAATAAGCATAACAAAAGTTTATTGAAACAACCTATGAAGGTAGAAGTGCCTCACTTTTATTTTTAAACCTAAGCAACCCAACAATATTTCTCTCAAAGCCTAGATCTGCTTGGCTAAAACAAAAGATGGCAGAATTAAATCCATTGAGAAACTAGTGAGGATTAAATGAATAAATTGGGTGGGGCTGGGCAGCAGTCTTTCTATATATATTGATTTTAATGACATAATTAGTGTTGGGCGAATCTGATCCATTCGCGAAATGATGACAATTTGGCAAAATGCATTAAAGTCTACGGGGCGTCAATTTTTTTTTGTCTCATAATGCATCGAGTCACATTTTGTTTTTTTGATCCATTGGAGTTACGGTGAACACACTGCAAATACACTAGACATAATTAATGATAGATTGAGGACTTTAAAGGATAAATTCAGAGATCTAGGTTCTAAGATTAAGGAAAGGTATTCCAATTAAATTTTTTTAAGAGATTTCCCATGTGCCACATACAACATTAGAAAGACAGTGGGAGCTTAGGCAGTTAAATGTGTGTGGCTAATGTCTTGATGTGGAAGATAAGGGACCAATTTACAAGTGCTTTTTGTCCCTTTTAGCATGAGCAGTCTTAAAGGAAACCCCACTTAAATTAGCCCCTAAGTGGTTCATAGAACAGAGTACTAGACAATTTTTTCTTTCAGGTACTGTGCTACAGGAAAGGATGGCTTAAAGGCTTGAGGCATGCTTAAAATCGTCAAAGAAGGGGTTTGTGAGTTAGATCATTATAGAGAAACTAGTGTAGATAGGGCTGTGGGATTAGAATGGGGAGGAGAGGTACACTGTGTACCAGTCAAAGAGGTACCACTGTTGCAAAGAAATCTGCCTGACATTATCTATAGATCTCGCTCTTCAATGAATTTCAATTTCAGATAAAAAAAATAATACCATCTATTGTATGTTTGCAATTGCATGGGGTGTGGTATACAAAATAGAACTGGAGTTCATTGCATGTATGATATAATGTTTTTACTGAAACTTGTAGGAAAGAAATTTGTGACAGTACTGTGAATATAATTGTTATATCCTTTTAAGGAGGGACAGAGGTATTAAAAAGGTGGAGTTTGTCTTTACCTAAATAAATGACCATGGATAAAACTAGGGAGTAAGTGAAGGGTCTATTGGTAGAAATTTCAGATGGATTAAAGATTACTAAAAATATTTATATCATTGGTGTATGCTACTAACCACCCAGTATAAGTGAGGAGAATTAATCCCAGCTACTATTACAAATGGAAGAGGCTTCCCAACTAGGTTGAAGCAAGGTTCCAGGCTAGGGCTTACAGTAATTGGGGTGCCAAACAAGTTGGCACACCCCAGTAAATTTGGGTTTTGTTGTCCCAATAATCCCATGAATATTGCAATAAAAATAATTCAACCATAATTAATTTGAGGCTTAATGATTTAGCAGAAGTTTTCTTAAGAGCTGTAACAATTTGTTACATTACTGAAAAGAAGCTTTGTAAATCCAATTATTTTTTTATAATATATTTTTTTCATCATTGCTTTGCAAAAGAAAAGCAAAACAGTAAACCAGCCCTGCAGCTTTCATAACACATTTCGAAATCATCCTTGAATAACTGCTTGTTTAAATTGGTTTTAATTGTCCAACTTAGTCAATAAATGTACTGTATTACTTTTGATCACTATTTCCCTTATCGTAGCATTCCACATTATGGCTACTAAGAAAATGTTTCTTTACTGTGACCAAGCTCCCTCTTCATACAAGTTAATGCAGTCAGCACACAGTTAACTCCAATTTTATAAACTCTTTCTGTTTTTTTACCCACATAGATAATGCTATTTTATGTTTTGTAATATAAGGGGTTTGAAAGTTTTTCTATATTATGTACATACTCTAGTTATATGTGTTTAAATAATGTGTGTGTCTGTGTGTGTGAAGATATAGACAGCACTTGCAAATGTTAATGTAAATTTATAGATATCTCAGAGTAGACTGGTACAGTACATGTGATATTTTGAACAATACAAATATACTTTCTCAAGCTAAAGCAGTCTACAACAAAAACCCAAAGTAAAATAATTATTTATACTGCAGTGTGTATATATCTATATATATACCTAAGTGTGGAATAATTGTGGACACAACTGGCTCCCTATATGTATAGAATAATGAGATGCTGTACCTGGTGATCACAGTATATAAGTACCATCTCTGGCACGGGTGATGTTGTTATACTTTTGGTTCGGATGTGACTCCTGAGAGCATTGTTAAATCCATCAGTTATGGTATATACTGTAAGATCTTTAGCGTCAGCTCAATCCTGGGACACCGCTTCATTATGGAGGGGATTTACTCTGTAGCCTTCGGACCATGGCAGTTTTCTTTCTATAAGGAGTCTCTCTTATCATTTCTGTCATATTTTTATTTCAAGAACATGATTCTGTTTTTTTTTTTTTGTGGTGGGCTCTGGATATTTTGGTTTGGTGGAGGGGAATGGAAGCCAGATTGGACAGAGATAAGACTTAGAAACTGGATATCCATTGGGTGTTGTTGGAATTGGTGAGGGTGTGGGGAGGGGAGGCTGTCAATATGGACAAAGGGGTGGTGTGCCATACTAACAGTGTTCTCTAGATTTGTTCTAGATAACTGTCAAAACCATATTTATGAGCATATAGCATCACTAATCCTTATCTCAATATGCCCTTGGGTATATGTTTGCAGAGATTACATTTGCATATATATTTTATCATAAGTCATGTTCCCAATATAAGTGTTACAGCTAATGGACATCAGTGCACTGCATGGCTGCTGAATACCTACAAGAAGAGAGAGGTCACATGTTAACCATTTGGACCACAGTAGATGACAAGCGCAGCTGACAAATGCAAACACAAATCTTACACAGAGGAGATTTTAGTTCCAAAGTTGTCTAAGGTGCCTTTATATCACCGGAGGTCCAGGGAGCTGTATTGTTAGCGCAGAAAACACGATGGCGACAAATGTACAACAATTTTTTTGTTGTCTCTGGTAACGTTTTGGGGCGCTGCTGCCTAAAGTATGGTTCTCACCCCTGATCTTACAAACATAGGCCACCTTGGAAACCCAGCAGTATCAGCCTCTTTCAGATGTTATCGTAGCTCTAGGGTTGGCCTGCAATAGTTGGCACAACTGCACAAAATATTAGTGCATCTATATGGAAGTGGAACAGCACATGGTGGAATGTACTTTAATGAATAGAATTTTTTGTGCAATTCAGTGTGACAAAGCGGAACTGTGCTTGTGGTAATAAATAGCTAGTGATGGGCGCCAATTCGCGAAACTGCTGCGTCCATTTTTTGGATGCAAGTGCCGTTTCGTGAATTTTTCGCGGTTTCTCGAATTTTCCGGCAAAGCGAAACACCCCAAATTCGCCCATCACTATAAATAACGCTTAAAGTGTCAAAAAGAGAATAACGCTGTAATCTTCTTTCAATTTGTGTTAAAATCTGCAATTATAAGGCCTTCTCTTGGTGTATGACAAATTGTTCTTTATCTTTTTGAGGCTCGCCACCTAACTGTTCTCTATGCTGTACTCTTCTTGGTCTACAAGTCAATTTCTAGTAACGCCTGAAATGTTGTATGTGTTAAATGCTTCAGGAAATGCTAAACCATGTTTATATATTGGAAATGCAGTGCATTTATTTCAAATACTGTTAACTATTTAAATAATTTCTATAAATAATTTCTATAACTTGTGCTGGCTTGTACCATTAAGAAGCAGTCCAGTGTGGTTTCTAGAAGAGCTGCCACATGTAGTGTGTAATAAAATTACCTGCGCGGCGGGGTCACCCGCCGCTCCACCAGCGGGGACGCCCGTTGCGTGTTTCCTAGGCGCAATTCTGATTATTAGGGCGCACGTGACTCGCCTGCGCGCCTCTTAAAGGTACCGGTGCACTGGCATGATTGCACCGGCGCACGTTTTGGCGTGAACTTTGAGTGTATTTAAGGCCCATTCTGACCCCCAGCCAGTGCCCGTGATAGAACTTGGTTTCTAGTGGTCATTTAAATCATATTCATAAATATGATTATAAGCAGGGCTAACAAAGTGGGAGTAATAGTGCAATGAACTATGAGTAATATAAGATGGCAATAATAACACAATTGAGTGATTCAAATTGTTATAAACAGTTGAAAGCAAATCCTGCTATGTAGTACAGAGGGCTGGGGACTCAGCCAAAATGTTGGATTATACAGTAAATCTTTTAAAGCATCTATAAGCCGGGTTAGTGTGTTCTATTTTGCAGATTTGATACTTGTTTCTGCTGAACTGCAAATATTTATATAACCCACGCAGTTTCACTCCTACCATATAAAGTTTGTAGCTTCAAATGTGTGTGTGTGTGTGTGTGTGTGTGTGTGTGTGTGTGTGTGTGTGTGTGTATATATCTGTGTATATATTATATATGTATATATATTTACAAAGGGACTAAGTTTTACCTGCAACTTACTAGCTGCTTTCAAAGTAAAACTCCCAAACTTGGCTGCCCTTTTATTAGACACCAGTGGGATCACCTGACTATAGCTGGGAAGGGTGGGAGCTACAACATGGAGCTGGTCACTGCTACTGTATAACTATAACAAACATAAGGGATGACTTTGACGTAGTTGGCCAGCTTAAATATATTGCAAAACATGGACAAACAATCCCTGTTTTGTTTAAAGGGTAAGGCATTTTTCAGTAGCAGTATGCACAAAATGTCTCAATGTCTTAAATATATTGATAATGGGTTGAGTGCAGAGGACTCTTGTATTTGACTATATGTATAAGCAAATTTGTTCTGTTTCACTTCGCCACTAATTTAGTAAATTTCCCGTGAAATCTGTGAAACTGGCGAAAAATTTGCGAAACAGCAATTTTGACACCAGCGACAATTCACAATTTGTGCCTGCTGAATAAATTCGCCATCACTAGCATCAGCTTATGCATACTTGGTACAAACTTGTAACTGAAAGTGTCTCTGTTTTACTATATGTTACAGTTAAGTTGTGCAAAAATAGTTTTTCTATGGGGCTATATATTGGAGTGCTGGGGTTAAATTGTGCAATATATATATATATATATATATATATATATATATATATATATATATATATATATATATATATATATATATATATATATATATATATATATATATATATATATATATATATATATATATATACTGTTTTTTTTATCAGAAATTGTTTTTCTCATTTTAAAAGAGTGACATGACTCCTGAATTTACTTTCACTGCAGAAGGCTTCTGTTCCACTTCCCTAAGGCACAGAAAATTCAGATGAAGTTTTAAATGTCCTTAACCACACACATTACAATCTAGCAATGATTGAATGCATTATAGAGCAATTTCATGGAACATCAAATGCAGTTTGGATAAAAATTGTCTGTTTAAATTGATGGTGCAGGTCAGATAGTAACAATCTGAGTTGGACACTTTTTGTTGCCTCGGTATTAAAGGTGATTTTGAATATCCATGTCTAAAACAAATTTATAGCATTTTCCTGTTCTGTCAGTTAGCAAATGTCATTTTCCCAGCTGCTATCAAACAGTAATAGTTTTTCCAGTGTGACAGTTATGCCTTGAAGTGCATTATTTTATAAACCACACATGTGGAGACACTCCTGCTAATTTTACACTGAATTCGGAGGTGCTTCTCTTCTATACAATTTTACGAGTCTATGATAAATATATGCATTGGATTCTATTTATTACTGGAATTTATACAGCATCTGTAAATTACCTCATAAATAAGCTATCTGGTAATTATTTTATAGGTAAAAATATGTTTATTAAGGTAGAATCTACAGTTTGGTAATTTTCCTGTTGACTGCAAATTATATCCTTATAAATTATGCCAGAATGCACTGTTTATAGCTTAAAGAGACACTTAAACATATGGTATATGCATGTAATCCCTTACTTGCTGCCGCTCTCTCCTGGTCCACCCCACCTGCCAGCTTACTTGCTTGCTATGCATCCATCCATGCACTCCTCTGGTCCCTCACACATGTTGCCAATCCAATATGCTTATCAGTTATGGGTGGTCAGACGAAGGGGAGGGGAACAGAAGTAGAGGAGTAGATGGGAGAAGGGAGTAATGGAGGGCAAGAAGAATGGAATAAACAATGAAAAAAGGAAGGAGACAATTTCCCCAATGCTACTTCTCTTCACTCATTTAAACTCTGTCTCACATTCTGATAGATCCAGTATAGCCTATTTACAGCTGGATGAGAGTAATAGGACAGAAGGGAAGGAGCAGATAAAAAAGCAAGAGAGGAAAATAAATTGATACATTGTGGTAGTGAAGGAAATGGAGGGGAACAAAAGATAGTGAATGCAGGGAATTAGTGACCGTTAGGGAAGGCAGAAAGCAGAGGGGAAATGATGATAGGGAAACAATTAATGTGAGTTCATACAATTCCTCAGGGGTTCCTAGTGAGTAGGGATGGGTGAATTTGACACGTTTCGTTTCGCCAAAAATTTGCTGCTAGCAAAATGTTGCAGACACCCATTAAAGTCTATGGGCGTCAAAAAAAATTTGTCGCGCAACACCATGCAAATTTTGACGCACAACACCATACAAGTCTATGGGCATCATTTTTTCGGCGAAACAAGGCAAAAAAATGTGCCCATCCCTACTAGTGAGGAGTACATTATCCACTCCATAATATACAAGAGCCATGAATATACTTAAATGTTCTTCGAAATAGTACTTTGCTACTGTACATACTCAGTTATTGATGCCTATTACTCACTATTACTAACTCACTGCAACTTGCATATTATAAAAATTCACAACAGTATCTCCTTTTGTAAAATATAAAGATATTAGATGGTTGAGGATTCGTATACAGAGATGATTGATCTCCTTCTGCCCTAAACTT
This sequence comes from Xenopus laevis, assembly GCF_017654675.1. NCBI lineage: Eukaryota > Metazoa > Chordata > Amphibia > Anura > Pipidae > Xenopus > Xenopus laevis. Next base: position 120,617,497 of record NC_054379.1, read on the forward strand.
TTATTCAAAAGCAATTTTCTTTATTTAAAAAAATGTGGAAATAGCTAAGAAATATAATTTTTATATAAAACAACCTTTTCCCTATATTTGAATATTCATAGATAGGCCCCTATTTTTAATAGTTTTAAAGCGGAACACTCAAACAAGGAAAACCCAACAGGATTTATTATCTGTTTGACTTGTAGCTTTGTTTATTATTGTTGTTGTTTGTGGTTTTTTTTCTTATACAGCAGAACAACATATACAGTATCTGAATAATATTGAACAGTAGCATTGGGATGGTACATTCTCAAATAAACAGGAGACAGCAAAAGGGTAAGGCATTATTACAGTAATGCATAACTGTATATTTATAATGACGTATAACAATAACAATTAGATAAATACATGTATGTACTTAAAGGAACAGTAACACCAAAATAAAGAAATTGTAAAACGTGTATTTGCTGCAGAAACTCTACAATAGCTTGTATAAACAGGCTGATATCTAGCCACAGGGGCAGCCATTCAAAACTGAAAAAGGAGAAAAGGCACAGGATACATAGCAGATAACTCTGTAGAATACAATGGGATTCTTCAGAATGTATCTTTTACCTACTGTGTATAATGTGCTTGAATGGCTGCTTGTTTGTATAAACTATATACATGAAAAAGCAGACTGGTACTTCCAGACCACAAAAGTTATTGAAGTAAAAAACTATATTACGTATTAAGTTTAAAAACGTTTTAGTTTATTGTATTTGTATAAATTCTATAAAAAGCCTTACACATTTCATGCCAGGAAGGACACTTAATCATAGGCTGAAGTGAAACAAGAAGCATACAAGTATTTAAAGGAACATTGAATCACATTCCACAGGAAATTAACCATTAATCAGTAGTGATGGGCGAATTTATTCACCAGGCGCGAATCCGCGTGATTCGCCACCAGCGAATAAATTCGCGAAACGGGCGTGAAAATTCGCTTGCGAAAATTTGCCAGCGTCAAAAAAAAATGGACGTTGCGTCAAAAACGGTCGCCGGAATCAAAAACGAGATGCCGGCGCCATTTCGAGAATTTTTCTGCGAAACAGCGCAAATTCGCCCATCACTATTAATCAGGAATACTGAGTCCATAGTTGTTAGTTTACAGTGTATATTTCCAATTGTTTTTACCAGAAAGGTTTGTAGAAAGCATACAATGGAGTGAATTTAACATTTGTAGATTAAATTGGCAATCAGGTTTATTATACATAACAGGAAATATCAAATTCCAAGTTTAATCCTTCAGGATGTCTTGTCTTTAAAGATCCATTTAGTTTCTTTTTTAAGTGTGTGGTTATATCTCCCCTCTCAGTCCAAAAGTCACTTTGCAATTGATATCCATAATATTCAGAATGTGTTCTCTAATCCTCTCTTAATTTTTTGGCTGGTTTGTCCTATGTATTGTTTTTTACATTTTTTACAGAGACATGATCAAATTTTTCTTTACGCGGAATGTCAGGTTGCAGCTCTATGCGTTCCATTTGAAAAAGGACAGGTAACATATTTATGTCAGCAAATATACAAAAAAAATTGTTTTTTAAATTGAAAAACAAAGATGCATATTATTCGCTGTTCATAGGACCATGTCTGGCCAAATTAAGCAGAGCGCTTTACTGTTTGCCTCAACAAAAAAGTATTCTTTTGTCCACTTTTCTTATAATAATAATCTTACTTCATCCGTAATTTTTCTTCTTTTGTGTTTTTATGTTGATTGTGAAGCATGACTTGCAATGTGTGAGGTGCCACAGAAGTACTGTTTACCTGCCTTTCTTATTAAAAGGACTGTAGGTTGATAACTGCTATGTTTCTGTGCTTGGAAGATGCACACTGCATGGGAACAAATAGAAAGAGCTAGAAGAAAAGTAGGGACTAAATTTACCATTATTCTGCCAACTGTAAAGCATAGTAGGTGATGAGTGAGGAGCCACTTTAGAGTGCTTACCTGCCTTTCTAAACAACACCCAAACACTCATTCACAGTTTGATAGGTTGATAACCACCAGTAAAGCAAACAACTGGCATAATAATGCAGCTGACGAATGCTTAGATGCCTTGTAAATAACAACTTAATGCTCACTTGTTAACCTCTATTCCTGCTCTAGGACGCTGCACACCTCACATAGAATTGAAACCACGCATGTGCACAAATAACGACCAGGTACCTACGCTTTCTGTACATGACATTGTGACATGACTTTTCCTTGATTGGTGGAAGTTCACACTTGGGAACCAAATGGTTCAAGCCGGGCCGCATTCATATCCATCCTGGGCTGGCTGTGGGTTGGACACCCCTGATTTAACATCTTAAATGTTTAGCAGAGCAGTTTTTATGAAAAAATTGTAGTTTGTTACAGTGTTGTTTTTACTGGAAAGTGTTATATCCAAATAATTGATATAAATACAAATTTATTTCAAAGGTATATTTTAAATCAGGGGCGTTATTATATGTAATAAAGTTTTCAAATTGATCAGTTGTACCTGAACAGATCAAGATGATATCATGAAACATCAATAATATTATACAGTATGGGGCAGATTCATTAAGGGTCGAATTTCGAAGTTAAAAATACTTCGAAATTCGACCCTCGAATTGAAATCCTTCGACTTCGAATATCGAAGTCGAAGGATTTAGCGCTAATCCTGCGATCGATCGAAGGATTTTTCGTTCGATCGAACGATTAAATCCTTCGAATCGAACGATTCGAAGGATTTTAATCCAACGATCGAAGGAAAATCCTTTGATCAAAAAATCACAGGCAAGCCTATGGGGACCTTCCCCATAGGCTAACATTGACTTCGGTAGGTTTTACCTGCCGAAGTAGAGGGTCGAAGTTTTTTTTAAAGGGGAAGTACTTCGACTATCGAATGGTCGAATAGTCGAACGATTTTAACCAATTCGATGGTCGAAGTACCAAAAAAATACTTCGAAATTCGAATTTTTTTCATTCGAATCCTTCACTCGAGCTTCATGAATCGGCCCCCAAGTGTTCCAATATAGTTTTATTCTAATTAAAATGTGCTGTTCTTATGCAAACCTTTTTTTAGGCTTATGGTAAGAAGGAGTGAATTTGGCACCCATAGCTGTGTCACAGCATTGCAGGTAATACTTTGCATCAAAATGAAAGAAGTTGTGTATTAGAAGAAAGTGAATAGAGTGTAAAATAAATGTTATGAAATTAATCATATGAATGTAGGGCCCTATAGGGATACAGGCCCTATAGAGTTAATCTTTTCACCATTTCCTTGGGTTATTGGGTAGAATCCCTGTTACAGAATAACCTTTACAGTGATAGGCTGAGAGATTTGATGACACTGCTCTGACTCACTCCTATATAGTGTGTGCAGGGAGTGGCCTCTTCCTCTTTTGCCTCTGGATGTGATTCCAGCTGGATGTGCTCAGGGGGACTGAGTGCAATAGGCCCAGAAGAAGGCATGTGTCCAAGTCGGGGACCAGGTAACCCCGTGAATGAGGAACAGATATACTAGGGCAGACTTGTCATAGTCTCTCTAGGAGAGAAAGGCAGATAGGATAGAGAGAAAGAGCAGCTGAAGCTCCAACAAGGATTTGCAGAAAGGGAGTAGCTTCCCAGAGGCTCTGTGTGTTGCCTCCAGTCAGGGACCTCAGTGAAGAGGGACTGTAGGATAGAAGCTGCTTTCCTGACAACTTCCAGGAGGGAAAGGTTGTACTACATTTGCCTGTGTACTCTCTGTGTGAGCCTGCCTTGTTCTGTGTGAACTCTCAATATGCTGTTTTCCTCAACTCCTGCGTGACTACTGAAACCTGTGGTCATTTGCCCTTTTTGGCATAATAAACCGTTCCTGATTGTTAAGAACCTCCTGGCGCCCAAGTTGTTTTTGTGTGCACAGTAGCCTGGGGGGGATGTAGTTGCACTACACCATAGAGGGAACACTTCCACTTATCGAAGGCCCTGCCCTGGGTGTGAGTCGCGTGTAACCCATGCTCTAGTGTTCTAGCTGGTGAATTAACCCCGAGTGGCCCAAATAGGTGTTACATTTGGTGCCCAACGTGGGGCATTAACCCTTTAATTACCAGGCTGTGCAATTTTTGCTATTTTGAGAACTTTCTCTTTAAATTTTGCTGACAGGCTGCCAGACCAGATAGGCAAAGGGCAGTCCTGCACGCAATGTCTGTTTTTGTGCGAGCGCATGTTAGGCCGTGGGTTCGGGCTTGGAGGTTTTTCCCGACTACCCTTTTATGCCTGCGCCACTACTAGTCACGCCAGGCAAGATTTCGCTGGCGTCCATTTGTTCCCGCGCAAGAGATTTTTCGCGCGATTGGATGGGAGGAAGATGGATGTCCCGGATGGAGCCATTTCCTGCTCATGTGTGATCCCGGATCATGCATCTGGAAGAGGAGAACCTGGAGGATGGATTCTTCTGATGTTTGCTACAGCTCTTCTATGGACTCCTGCAGAGTGAGATGCCTAGAGTGCTGCTTGCTTGTTTTTTGTGGCTGGAAGGACTGCTGGACTAAGTGGGTTCTAATTCAGGACTATTGATCCCCACCACAACTCTTCTGCCTTGTTTTTGCACTTCAAGGATGACCTGTGTGGACCCTTGGGAGGAAAGAAAGTTTTTGGCGTATAATAAAGTTGACCAACTGCAACTGTTATTATTTAATGTTGATACAGTATTGTGTATGCTGTGTGTGTTTCCTTTGCAGTGACCATTATTACCAGGTATGCCTAGGAGAGGATACCAGAAGTGGATGTGATGGTACTGTAAGTTGAAATGTTGGGGATTGTTAAACCATTGTCAGGAGAAATGGGGTTTTTTCCCCCGGGTGAATGTAGGGCCCTATAGGGATACAGGCCCTATAGAGTTAATCTTTTCACCATTTCCTTGGGTTATTGGGTAGAATCCCTGTTACAGAATAACCTTTACAGTGATAGGCTGAGAGATTTGATGACACTGCTCTGACTCACTCCTATATAGTGTGAGCAGGGAGTGGCCTCTTCCTCTTTTGCCTCTGGATGTGATTCCAGCTGGATGTGCTCAGGGGGACTGAGTGCAATAGGCTCAGAAGAAGTCACGTGTCCAAGTCAGTAGGGATGTAGCGAACTGTTCGCCGGCGAACTAGTTCGCGCGAACTTCGACTGTTCGCGTCCGCCGCAAGTTCGCGAACGTCGCGCGTCGTTCGCCAATAGGCGTTCGCGTCAAAATCGTTCGACCATTCGACCATTCGATCGCTAAAATCGAACGATTTTCGTTCGATTCGAACGAAAATCGTTCGATCGAACGATTAAAATCCTTCGATCGTTCGAATCGAACGATTTTCGGATGTTCGAAGTTCGCGAACTGTTCGCATTTTTTGCCGGTGTTCGCGAACGGCGTTCGCGAACACATACTCGGCGGTTCGCTACATCCCTACAAGTCAGGGACCAGGTAACCCCGTGAATGAGGAACAGATATACTAGGGCAGACTTGTCATAGTCTCTCTAGGAGAGAAAGGCAGATAGGATAGAGAGAAAGAGCAGCTGAAGCTCCAACAAGGATTTGCAGAAAGGGAGTAGCTTCCCAGAGGCTTTATGTGTTGCCTCCAGTCAGGGACCTCAGTGAAGAGGGACTGTAGGGTAGAAGCTGCTTTCCTGACAACTTCCAGGAGGGAAAGGTTGTACTGCATTTGCCTGTGTATTCTCTGTGTGAGCCTGCCTTGTTCTGTGTGAACTCTCAATATGCTGTTTTCCTCAACTCCTGCGTGACTACTGAAACCTGTGGTCATTTGCCCTTTTTGGCATAATAAACCGTTCCTGATTGTTAAGAACCTCCTGGCGCCCAAGTTGTTTTTGTGTGCACAGTAGCCTGGGGGGGATGTAGTTGCTCTACACCATAGAGGGAACATTTCCACTTAGCGAAGACCCTGCCCTGGGTGTAAGTCGCGTGTAACCCATGCTCTAGTGTTCTAGCTGGCGAATTAACCCCGAGTGGCCCAAATAGGTGTTACATGTGCTATAGTGTATAAGATGATATTCGATTAAATGATGGGGTATGCATGAATATAAAGATACATATATAGAGGTCAATTTGGCACAAAGCATGAAGGAACACAATCAAATTCTTCTTTAGTAGGTAGCATATTATCCAGTACCCCAAATAAGCATATCACTGGATCCACAACTCTCAGGGGGTTACAGTATTTACTAAAATTTTAATCTATCTCATATTTATGGTTTATCTTGGTTTATTAAAGCAAGCTTGACCAATCTCCCATCCATGATTTTATCTTATTTATTAATAAAATAACTAGAAAAAGTCAGGTCAGGAAAAAACTTGATCAAATCAGAATTTTTCGGATTTGAATCCCGAATAGCTTAATTCTTTTATTGTTATTGCCTGAATACCCAGAACTTTCCGGCTTATCGGATGAAACCCAGAGCAGATCATAAAAAGAACATCTGCAATTGACTTCTACGTAACCTTGGCACATTTGAAATGGCGTATTTTTCAGATTCTGACTTTTTGCAGCTTTGGGGTATAATAAATAGAGTTTATTTTTTTCCGTAAAAAAAATTTACTTTTTGTCCGAAAGACCTCAACCAGAAAAAAAATCAAGGTTTAGTAAATAATCCCCCTCAGTGTTCCCAGATCAGTGACCAGGGTTTCCATTATGTGTTTCTGGAGAGCAACACCGTGAACAACCATCCTGCCTTTTGGTGAAATTTTTGAGTTTAAATGGTGTGATAAAAAATTGGGTGTATACATTTGTAATGTTTGACTATTGTCTTCTCCCACTGTACTTGACTTGTGGCCTGGAATAGCATTGCTCCAAAGGCATAAATCTTAGAAAGAAGTTGGGGTGTGGGGAAGTAAAAGGTATTTTCTACACTTAAATAGACCAGGAAGAGGGTGATGGCATTGCATTTACTGGCATTTTACATTTAAATAAGCTAAAATAAAAATTACTGAGCAAAGATAATTGGCTATATTAGAGGGGTTCACTATTAGTGATGGACATGGATTTGAGGTGAATTTGCTGTACTGCACCGCCCGCTATTTTTTTTGCAAAACTGCTGCTAAAATTCAGCGTCAAAAAATTGTTGTGCGTCAAAATTATTCACCCGTTGACTTTAATGCATTTGGACAAAAGTCGCGCATATAAAAATTGTCGTTGCGTCAAATTGTTGCACACTTGACTTCAATGCATTTTGGTAATTTTCCTGATAATAAGATACTTGATTGGTAATATCGTTTATATTTAAAATGGTCATGTTTATCAAATTAGCAATTCTCTCCTCCTGGTGCTCAGTGATAGGGAAATCGGCAACTCCTAATTCGATAATTGAATTAGGTCACCGGCACACAAGGATATAATTCAGCAGGGCAAGCCCTTGCAATTTTATTGAATGCATGGTGCAATGTTCTTTGGGGACACTCCCCTTTGTCAAGCATAGTGATTACCTTGCGCAGAAGACATTTAAACATTTACTCAAAACTACTTAACATATAATTAATCAATTAGCGAAATGTTAAACCCTTTCCATCCAATAGAAGTTTGAAACAAAAAGTCCAAAAGTCTCTAATTCCATTATGAGATATTGGTGTGGTAAAATAATAATAGCAAATCCTAAAAGAGGGAAGAACATATATACCAGAAACAATTGGCTACAAAAGTATCTTACATAATAATTTAGTTACATAAAAACAATAGCCTTTATCTTAAACACGAAATAACCCTACACATTGAGGGAAGGGAAGAAAGGAAATGCACCTGTCCCTGAAGGGTAATCAAATATTGCTTCATCTGAAAGGAAGAGGAAATAAAATTAGCACATGTTATGGATATCATATCATAAAAAACAGGACATGTTATATTCCTCGTTTAAACCCCTGTTTTGAAGAAACCAGATCCAGGAACACTCTCTCTGTGAGAGTAACCTTTTTAACATCCTGTCCTTGTTTAGCCTTTACTTTCTCCAGGATTTGCTAACGAAATTACGCCACCCGATGGCGTGTGTAAAAAAAATGTCTGGCCAATAAAGTTTCTTTTTTAATTATTGTTTTCCCAGTGTCTTTCTTATCCTTATTTTCAATTGTTTTACTGGGTATTGGAGGAGGATGGTAGTTCCTTATTGTGGATTTATGTTAATTTAATCTGATTTTAATGGATCTAGTTGTCTGGCCAACATATGTATGCCAGACCACAAGGGCATTTCAGACAGTAAATCACATTACTGGTGTCACATGTAAAGAAGCTCTTAACCACATGTTTGGAAACTTGTTGGGTGCGTAACCAAATTGCCAGGAATAATACCATTGCAATGCCCACAATTCCTGCAAGGGAATGTGCCATGTGAAGCAGCAGATATAACACTTCCCATTTGGTGTGTGGGCCTAGATTTAACCAAATTTCCAATGCTTTTACCCCGTTTGTACGAAAATAGAGGGGGTGACTAAAATAACTGCCCATATTTAGCATCACTGCTCAATAGCCCCCAATATTTTATAACAATGTTACGACATACATTTGAATTAGAGTCAAAATATGAGATGAATGGTATTTTTTTGGATTTATTTACATTGTTGTTACCTTTTTTAAGTAATTGTTTTCTGGGGATAGAGCATACTTCCTCCTTATGTGTATATAAATTTTTCTCATCATACCCCTTTTCTAGAAATTTATCTACCATCTGAGTCGAAGCAGCGTCATACAATTCATCCGTGGATGCTATGCGTCTGACTCATAGCAACTGACTCCTAGGGAACCCCTTAATCCTGGTGGATGATACGAAGTAGGTTTTAAAAGGTTATTCCCGTCTGTGGGTGTGGTATACACAGAAGTGAAAAATGTATGATTAGCATATTTGATGTTAACATCCAAGAAATGTAACTCTGTTGGAATAGTCTCTAATGTGAACTTAATCATAGAATGTACATTATTTAAATATCCAAGGAACTCATTTAGTTTTTCCAGTGTGCCAGACCATAGAAAAAACGTATCATCCATGTAGCACATGTACGAATGAATGAACAATGAAAAATCTGTATTAGAAAAGATAACATTTTTCTCAAAAAAATCAATGTAAATATTGCCATACGCTGGTGCCATGTTGGGACCCATGGCACAGTCCTGCATTTGTAAAAAAAAAACCTCATCTTTAAAATGTAAATAATTTTTAGTCAAAATGTTTTCAAGCGCATATCAAATATAGTTAATTGTGTGATTTGGCAGACTACCCTGGGATAAGTACATGCGAATGCATTCAATACCTTTATCATGGGCTATTGATGTAAACAAGTCCTTAACATCCAAGGAACACCGAAGGAATTCCCCAGATGGTACAATAATATTCTCTAACCGGTTAAGGAAATCTGTGGTGTACGTTAAACCAGCTTTTAATCTCTGCAATATATCCTGTAAGTACATATCAATATACTGTATATGGCAATTGGCTGCCAGATTGACCCAACATTAGAAACAATGGGTTGCCCTGGAGGGTTTGTTCGTCTCTTGTGAATTTTTGGGAGCCCTCGGGTGTTCATTTATAAGTAATTGAGAGATCTCGTCAGTAATTAACCCTTCCATCACAGCTGAATTCAGTAAAATGTTAATTTCATTTTTATATTTCCAAGTAGGATCTCCATTCAGTTTTTTGTAATGGGCACTATTGTCAAGTTGGTTTTTGGCTTCCAAATGTTTATTATGTTTATAAGTCAAACATGCCTAACGACTATATTGCAAAAGTAATAATGTTATCACAATACTTTAAATAATAACTGCTGTTAATATTGAACTAAAAAGTTCACCAAAAATGAATATAATGTCTGCAAAATATTGTCACTCCTACTTGTAAAATTGATATCTGTATATTGAAAAGATTTCAAGAACAGATGCATCAGCTGCAGACTTATTATGTATGCACCATTGTAATTAAGCTTGCTTCCTCAAGAGTTGAGGAGTTTGTGTTGAGTGACACAAATAATGTCTTGTATACAAAAAATTGGTCTTCTATTTGTAAAGCAACTCCCATTCGAGCGATTAAATCCTTCGAACCGAACGATTAAAAGGATTTTAATCCATCGATCGAATGATTTTCCTTCGATCAAAAAAAGCTTAGAAAGCTTATGGGGACCTTCCCCATAGGCTAACATTGGTGCTCGGTAGGTTTTAGGTGGCGAAGTAGGGGGTCAAAGTTTTTTTTTAAAGAGACAGTACTTCGACTATCGAATGTTCGAACGATTTTTAGTTTGAATCGTTCGATTCGAAGTCGTAGTCGAAGGTGGAAGTAGCCAATTCGATGGTCGACGTAGCCAAAAAAACCTTAGAAATTCAATGTTTTTTTCCTTCTAATCCTTCACTCGAGCTAAGTAAATGTGTTAATAGTGTTCAATTTGATCAATAACTTCTGGCCATCCTCATGGGTAGTGAAAATGCACAATGTAAGGGACCAGTAACACCTAGGCCAAAAAGTGACACCTTACTAGGGATGTAGCGAACCGCCGCCGATGTGTTCGCGAACGCCGTTCGCGAACACCGGCATAATTTGCGAACTGTTCGCGAACTGTTCGCGAACTTCGATCATCCGAAAATCGTTCGATTCGAACGATCGAAGGATTTTAATCGTTCGATCGAACGATTTTCGTTCGAATCGAACGAAAATCGTTCGATTTTAGCGATCGAATGGTCGAATGGGCGACCGATTTTGACGCGAACGCCTATTGGCGAACGTCGCGCGACGTTCGCGAACTTGCGGCGGACGCGAACAGTCGAAGTTCGCGCGAACTAGTTCGCCGGCGAACAGTTCGCTACATCCCTACACCTTACCTGCTATCAATGGGCCTCTTGCCAAGAGATTTTAGAGTACCCTAGTGCTGCAATAGTTGCAATAAGCATCATTAATAGGGTACATTTTACTTCCAGTGCTCTGAACACAGTCAAAACAAGTCACCAGTCCACTGAGAAGTAGTGATGGGCGAATTTGCGCCGTTTCGCTTCGCCGAAAAATTCGCGAATTTCGCGCGAAATTCGCGAAACGGCGAAAAATTCGCGAAACGGCGCCGGCGTCTCGTTTTTGACGCCGGCGTCCATTTTTCGAAAAAAAAAATTTCGGCGAATTTTCGCGGGCGTTTTGCGAATTTATTCGCTGGACGCGAATCGCGCAAATTCGCCGCGAATTCGCGCCTGGCGAATAAATTCGCCCATCACTACTGAGAAGCCCTCTGTATAAGTTGTACCTTATCTAAAAGCCAAACAGGTTGCAGCTGAGTTTGTTTAGTCGCTGATTTGTTTTGCTTTGTGCTCGTATGAACCAAAACGTTAAGTGTGATTTTACCTTTAGTTTTACTTTCACTGCATTGGTAAAATGCTATAATGCAGCAATTAAATATGACCAATTAAAGGAGGAAAAATGTATTATATTTTATAACTTTTATATAAGCTGATACCTGTGTCAAACGCCATTCTATTCAAAGGGGTGGATGTGCTCAGTACCTGACTGAATCTTTTCTACAAAACATTAAATGTGTAAATAAAGGTAAACATTTTCTGTATGGCATGTTTCTATTGCATTTTTTAATCTAAAATGTAACTATACAACTACACAAGTTAAACTATTATAAAAGATATTACAACATGGTTTAAATGACAATTATTATTAAAAGCTAAAAAAAAAAAAAAAACATTTGGAAATGTACCGACAGATTAGGCAGTTTATGTCACTTCTACTAAAAAGCAATATGCTTGAGATTTCATATATGCTGGCAATTGGAAAAAGCTTTTAGTGATGTTAAGTAAATCTGAGTTGCATTTCTTCTAGATTTATGGTTGGATCAAGAGGCTGCAGAATTTTGAAACCATTTTCATTTCTTGGAAATGTGTTCTACTATATTAAAGCATTTGCCATCATTTTGTGGATATGCAGTGCAGTTATTCTGGAAATTAAAATGGAATATCATATAAAACACTCAGATTAATTGTGATCACTCTGAATTATATTACATCTTAAATGAAATACCACAAATGTTGACAACAACATAATGTACATGTAATGGGAAAGTCAAGTTAGAGCAAAACCTATGTGAAATATGATCAGATTATCATCAAGTCTAGTGTTTGTGGTTAAATGGAAACACACATGTTTAATTTACACCTGGAAACAAAGTCAAAAGTTGAATTGATTAGAAAGGTATTTTGAGTAAAATACACATTTGTGAACGGTTATTGCCATTTTGTCTATATTATTATAGTGGTTTGTGTAGAAAATTTATAAAACTATTTCTTCAAAAAGGCAAAGCTGGACACTGCATTGTATTTTTTTGGTGGTGTGTAATCAAAGACTTAAAAAGAATAAACTGTTAATGTAATATTTTTTGTTATATTTTATTGAAAGTTATTTATAAAGCCAATTACAGCCATTATTCCTAAAGCAAAAGAATAATTGGACACGGTCATATTCAAATCAGTTACAATAAATTGTATTACTACTAGAGTTGGATTTTAAAGGGAAACATAGATTAAAATACCATAAAATAAAAACAGAAGCATGGAACAAAATAAACCTTCATACGTAGTTAGAAAATTAGGTGGACATGTGAGAGATAGACCAATGTTAATGGTCCCTGGACTAAATTCATATAGAATTTGTCAAAGATTTAGGTAAGCAGGCACCTGTGCTCCCAAACTGACTAAATCTTCAAGAATTCAGGAGTCTTATTTTGTTGGGATGATATTTTTCTTTCAAGTTCCCTGTTGTTGTTTTTTATTTTTAAGACCTCCGTCAAGGATTGGGAGCCAGATTTACATCTGGTGGCTTTAATCAGATGGGCAGCTGTGAGTTCATGATTCAACAGAATTTTGGACTATCTGGAGAGCTCAGGAAATGGCCTTCCAAAGAGAAAGGGAAGTGGAGTTTTAGGTAATTAATATTTATGGTAATGTACCATGGTTATGTACAGTAGGGAAGCATAGGTTTAATACCATCCCTATGGCTTCAAATCCCTACACTTTCTTATTTCTGTAGTTGCTGAACAGATGTCCATGTATATTATGTTTATTATATATATTTATTATAATATATATTGTTTATTAACATATTTTTATCATTGTCCCTTAAGCTTATGACCACTTCCTGCTACACTTCAGTATAGTGTTTTGTTAGACGTCTGATCTGCATCTGTTGAACCAGGTCGATGCTCCACTGAGCCTGAGATCAACAAGGTCCCAGTAAAGCTGTGCTGCCCTAAATAGAGAACCCCTTTAGTGAAAGTCAGGGAGCAGGGACCCCATAAATGAGGATTTAGCCAGTGACAGGTTAATTATTGTTATAGCACTTTATAGGAAAGTGAGATAGAGAGATTTAGATAGAAAGAGCAAACTGTGCTCTAATAGGGATTTATAGCAGTGTGCAGCTCTCCCTTTATGTTTGTTTGTGAAGGGACTGCAGTACTAAATAAGGAATCTGGCTTAGATTCTTCTCCCTTAGCCACATCTACTGCATGGGATCTGAGCAGCATTAATAGTGATGGGTGAATCTGACCCTTTTTGCTTTGCCGAAAATTCGTAAAATAGCAAACAATTCACCAAATGCATTGAACTCAATGGGTGACATTTTTTTTTACACGTGACAAATTTTTCTGACACGCAACAATTTTCACTCATTGGAGTTTACAGGCGGTATTTTTGTGGCAAAACCTGTACTGTCTTTGTATTGTGACTGTCCTGGCACTTATAATGTGCTGCACTGCCTCTGTGGTTTTGTGCAAAACCCTGTGAACCTCCTGGCATCCTTATTTTATTTTTAATCTCGGTAGCCTGTGAGTTGTAGTTCCACTACACCTCACCTACATTCCTTCTACCTAGAGAAGCCCTTTCCTTTTGTGTTAAGTCCAGTGTAACCCATTTTCTACTGTTTATTAGCTGGACATAACTTAATATAGCCAAGTTAGGGTTACAGTTAGTTGCAGTAATCATTCCTGTACTTCATCCCAAAAGACTGCTTTAGCAGGGCATGTCCAAAAGATATGGTCAAACATGCCCAAGGCACCACCTCCTCTCCAACTAGAGTTGGCAATGTTTAAAATACTTCTTACTTGCTGGCTGGGGGGTGGTGATGAAAGGGGACAGGCCGTGATGTAAGTGGGGCATTACAAAGAGGCTTGAAGTCAAAATCTCCAACAGGTATTAAAATGATTGGGGAGTTAATGGGATAATGTTAAATAGTTTATTACACTGCAAACCTCCAATGCACATTATGTATTTTTAAGACCAGCATTAGAGTTGTTAGGTTTTTAACAAATTATCACATCACTTAACCTAAGAGATATCATATTCACACCCCCATGCATTCAATTACCATTTCATTCACTGTAAATGTTATATGATCATTATCAATACCATTAATACACATGTTCACTGTCTTGCAGTTATGTTTGATTCTCCACTCTACTTGATTTTTCCCATACAATCATTCACAAAATTATTCTGGTTAACTGTCAAAAATAATTTTCTTTTCCAATCAATATACCAAAATCTAGCAAAAAAGTCTACAAATTTTTCATCTGTAATTTAGACTTCTGTAAACTCATCCTAGACCTCACTGGCTGAATGCTTTACTATTTGATCCAAATACTGCTGAAAGACTGATCCACCTCACCTGTCAAGCTCTCCCTCTCTCTCTATGTGGATATATATATAGATATATATATATAGATATATATAGATATATATAGATATATATAGATATATATAGATATATATAGATATATATAGATATATATAGATATATATAGATATATATAGATATATATATAAACTCCTGACCCTTTAGCATAGCTTCCATCTTGCCTCACATGATATATTTTGCCATATGCTCTGAATTTAGTGATTCATTTCTCTAATGACCTCAAACTCTACGGATCCAATGTATCCTCTTCGCAAGAATGTTTACAGGACTTTCCAACATTACCATACAATTTTTTTGTAATTCATTATGACAACATCAGAATGGTTCAGAATTTGTGGACAAAAACCATAGTATTGGCCAAAAGGCTGACATTTACCTCATTAGAGTTGCTTGGGTGTGATGTGTGTAATACAGAATATTTTGAAATCCCAACAAGAATCAAAGTGATTATAAGTACGGCTTATAGGGATATTGTTAAACATAAAAATGAATAATATACAACTCAGTTCATTCTGAGCAGTTCATAAGTACTTGTATGATTTGCTGTTAAACATTCTAGTGGAAACTGGTGGAGAGAAAAACAGGAATTTGATGTTTATTCTGGGATACATTTTAATCTACTTTAAATCCAGTTTTGGACTAATGCCACTTACAATTTTGCACTGTAACTGTGATTATGTTTAGCCATAAAAGGCAGAAATTGGAATGACTGAAGTTGGGATAGATACATATGAGTGCTTGACTGAGGCATGTTACTTATTTTTGTTAACAAAAAACAAAATCTATAGTTTTCCTGGAGCAATGAACAAAAACCTTAAGAAATTGATTGGACTCACAATTTGCAGTTTAGGAAAGACATGCTCCACTCATCTCTGCTTCAAAAATGCTTGCAAATCAATCCCTGCTATTGGCCAGTAATTAATAGCTTGGATGGGTGTACTGTTGTGCTTTAAAAATGTAAAAAGAGATGGTGCATTACAGTGTCCCTGCACAACTGCCTGATCCTATATAGCAGTAAATTGACAAGGTAAAGGTTTTTGGAACACTCACAGTGTCAGCATATCTGTCTCTTATACATAGAAAGAAAGGAAAGAAAAGAAGGAAGCAAGGAAGGAAACAAAGAATGAAGAAACATGAAAGATTATGTTTTTTGATTAACATGTATGTAAATATCACATTTTTATAACACATCTCTCTACTTTTATTACTTCCTGGCTGATAGTTTTATTCTACAAACATTTGTTATAATAGATATTGGGTGTATAGGATTATTTTAGCTTTCTTATACTGAAAAATAAAATATTAGAGATTATAGAGGAGAGGATCTGCTGATTCAGTCTGAATTAAGGTTCATTCATCCAGGAGTGATTCCTCCTAAAAACTATGATGTCATAGTATGTTCTAGTCCTAGATTATGCTGAGTTTTCGAAGCAAACATGCATTTTTTTTACCAGTGCTAGGTAACAATACAGTACATCATATTTAAAGGCATCCAAAACCCTTTCATTGTATGGTGTTACTATTCATTTGCATATTGCTAGTAAGCTGTTCTCCATTTATGATACACGCAATTTGACTTTTATTTCAAGGATTTTAGTTTTGACATTCTAGTTATTTTTATACAGCGGAATACTCAGAACATTTTTATGCAGCTGAGAATACTCAGAACACAAATGAAAATGGCTACAAATGCAATATTTATTTCCCCTATTTCAAATGAAACAAAATAGACACTTGAAGTATTTCCTCTAATCAGTGAAATCTGGACAAGATATGTATGTCATGTAAAGAATCATCTATTTATATCAAAATATTAAGGTTAAGAACTACTTATGTTTCCATACATAGTATCATATGCATAGGTAGAACTAGTTTTTGCTCAACATTTACAATTAATATATATGTATATATATTCCATCTTCATATAAGATATAAGGGGGAATGTAATATGCTTCAGTAACTCAAAAAATGTTTGCAAAGACGCTTGTGAACATAAGCAGCCATGTTTGCGCCATTTTTGACTGATTAAGATCTCAATGACTTCCTCACAAAGTTTGCAACCAAACTGCTTTTGCGAACATTCGCAGTGTTTAAAATTTTTTTGTTTTTTTGAGAAAAAATATTTAACAAAACTTCAGAGCAGGTGTAAAAGGTTCGCAATGTGCAATTATGATTCGCAATGCAATAAAAGCCTAATGAAGAATATTATATTGCAACAGGCTCTTTGCGAATCTTATTACATTTCCCCCATACTCTTGACTATTTATAAACTAGTACTTCTCAATATGTCTCAATGTTTTCATTTATGAAACACAAACTCTTTTCATTTATCCTTTTAACACTGGTTATGCAGGTGTTTATTTCATTATTTTGAGTAGGATCACTTAGCGGTTCACATTTCCCATAAAACAGAACCTAGGCAGGTAGAATCTGAGGAGGTACCAGTTAAGTACTTGAGTGTCAGAAATAAAAACCTTCTTGTTGTGTTACTTTATTGTTTTGATTACTTATGGTAATCGGTAGGGTGTTGATGCCCCCAAACCAAGCACCAGGCTGCACTGAAGTAGTAGGAGTAGGGTGTGCTAATACTGCTACTTGTATAACTACTTGAGTGTAAAGAGCCGCACATTCATCAGTCTACAACATGTAATCGGTTAAATGAGTAAAGTTGCCAAAAAATAAATCTTATCTCGGATTTGAATGATTCAGTTACTTCTCAATTGTGTAATTAACATAACCACTCTATACAATTACTTATTAATTATTATTAGGTTTAGGCTACCACAGAATCTACACTAATATAACAAAAATACAATAATAATGTATTCAAACATTATTTCTTGTTTCTCGTTGCTCCTTAATCTGCAGCCTGCACTTGCTCAATTTCTATAGCTGCTTTCTGATTCTATTAGGACTATAGGGCAATAGAAATAAGGTGCGATTTGTGTTTATTTAAATTGTGAGTTAATTCAAAGTGTAAAAAAGTTCTAAAATCACGCAAATTTTGATAAACAGGCATCCCAGTGTTGTAATACATGCTGGATTGTGTTTTTTGTTGCCTTTTGTGCCATGCCCAGCTAGAACTGGCAATCGTTCTCCTTCTCGTGTGTACAAATTATTTTTTTTGCTTATTGAAGCTGGTAAACTCCACAATGCAAGTTGGAATGTATGCTGACATATGGATCTTTCTAGTAGATAATGACTGCTACATTTTGGATAAGACCAATCGCTTGCAATTCTTTCTTTTCTGTTTCTCCATATTTCTAATTTTTCAAATGCCCAAATATTGCCTGACCTTGACTGATACTCTCTTTCCATCAAGACCATTAGTAGCATATTGATTACAAGACAGTTCCTCAGATCCTGTGAAACTCAACTATTTCTTAACCGACCCTGGAAATGCTAGAAAATATTGTCTATTAAGGACAAAGCCCATTCCTAACCTTCAATAAAATCTTAAAAGAAGTCATTAAAATTAGTACCGGTTTATATACACCTCTATCAGTCAATAAGATAGACACAAAGGACATATCTCCACATATCAAACACTATCAGTCACATGCCCTGTGTATAGTGCGTCATGCAGATCATCTACAACAATTGCAACTTCAAAAAAACATTTTCAGCAAATGATCCTACAGCACTCTAACACACACAAAATAACTAAGATATTTCTGCTACATTATAAATAGTGCAAATATATTTTAAATGACAGAAGACAGCTTATTATTATACAGGTCATGTAGCATTTTCTCAAAAGATTGAATGTCCAAAACAAATCCCAAACTTCACTTCATAATCACTGAAACATCAATTAAAGAATATATGGGAACTGACATTAAATTAAACTATCAAAGATTGCTCCAGCCACCCACTTACTTAGACTGACTACTTGTATGTACCATCTGTGAAAAAAGATGTTCAAGTGTGGGCGAATATATGATTAGTTGCATTGTGTTTGTTATAATTGCTCTTTGGTAAAAAGCTCCATAAATATGCTGTCACAATATACAGTATGATTCACCATAAGAGGGAATTCCAGTTATAATTGCAGACAGCAATAAAAATCACAAAGCTGAATATTTTAATAAAATATATGGTGCTTGCAGAATCAGGAAGGCTTTGTGGTTGGGCTGTGATCAAAACTAAAAAAAAAACAATAAAGATCCTAGAAATACAAATACAACCCAGATACAGTATGAATAAACAGGAATGGGACCTATTATGCAGAATGCTCATTGTAGTAGGATAAGCAACAAACTGTAGCTCTCCATGTATGATGCAGGAGAAACTACTTTCTTTCCATAATTATTTGAATTTGTTTATCACAGTCTCTCATGAGTTATGGCTGCACAATATCCTTATGCATAAAAATCTCTTTAGCTAATCACTACCCCTTTTAGTGTGCATATGTGAGTGTATCACATATTTGGACTAATTAGGACTGTTTTGTACATAATTTAATTAACTTTATAAGGGGAAATTCACAAAAGTGGAAAAAGCCCATTTTTGGAGTAAAAGTGGTGGTAATCTGGTGTAAAATATTTATCCAAATTCACGGAAATCCACCTAAATTCCGACTCAACCGTCACTTTTAATTTTTTAGAGAAAAACAGTTTACAGACAGTTTTATGAATTTGTCTTTCAAACTGCATAAAAAAAAGCTAAAATGCAAAACCTAATAGCCAACCTCTAGCTAGAAAGTGAATTAAATGTCAACGGCTATGAAGACATTAGCATGTAAGTTCCTTAAATTAGTTATGCCAAGGACAAACTTACCCATATAAAAAGTTAGCCTTAGTTTCATTTCATAGTTTTAATACAGATATGTTTTAACCAATGATCTGCAAGTGTCACGATCGGTACCCAAAATCCAGAACCAATGCTAGGCTCCCTGGTCTCGGCTCTTGCTTCCACCTTTAACAGCTGCCTTTCACCCCGGGAGGAGCCCTTGGCTAATTGGATTCCGCCAGGTCTTATTTAAGAGAGGAGCCAAGCGAAGAGTTCTGGACGAGCAGAGGGACACAATCGTTAGCAAAGTCTTTTTGGGCAGAAGGTCACAATTCAAAGAGCAGACAGAAAGCATCAGGATTACTGAAGTCAAGGAAAGTCAGGCAGGCAGGGGTCAAAACAGGATTCAGACAACAGAATAAGTGGAACCAACAATGAGCAATGATAAAAACAGCAAGTCCCCTTAATACTGTTTGAATTTCGCACCATTGAGTGCTAACGAAAACACGCAGCTGAAGTGCGCCTATAAAAGCCCAAAATGCACGCCGTGCGTGCCCTAAGCCGCAGATTCACCAACGTTAGAAGGAAGAACACTTCGCGGTGGGTATCCCTGCCACCTCACTGGACCACCAGAGTGAGATTTCATCACAGTAAGGCAATGCTTTTGATATGACATGATACATTATAAATATGTGTAGTTCTCTCCGAGCTACCGAATGCTTCTGTATTCTATGCTTGAATAAACTTCCTTCTCTGATTGAAACTTTGAAAAGGGCATCGGCTGAATCATTGGGAAATCCTTAGATCACTTAGATCCAGACCTAACAGTTTTTAACTCACATTTACTTAGTTCGAGTGAAGGAATAGAAGAAAAAAAACTTTGAATTTCGAATGTTTTTTTTGGCTACTTTGACCATCGAATTGGCTACTTCGACATTCGATCATTCGAAAAAAAAAAAAAAAATCATTCGATCGATGGATTAAAATCCTTTGAATCGAATGATTCGAAGGATTTATTCGTTCGATCAAACTATTTTTCGATCGAACGAATAGTGATAAATCCTTCGACTTCGATATTCGAAGTCGAAGGATTTAACTTCGACAGTCGAATATCGAGGGTTAATTAACCCTCGATATTCGACCTTCAGTAAATTTGCCCCTTACATTATTTTACTAGTTTTAGCTTAATGAATGAGGCAATAATAGCAATTTGAGTGAATATATTATCTAAAGGAAATGTAAAGCCTTCCAGACAATTTTTTAGTTTTAGCAGCACTTAGACACTTGGCCTAAGATAATAAAACATATTTCTGATACAAATTCCTATATTATGCAAACAAGCATTTTTAGTATTTAGACCCTTATATCTTGTTACAGAAGTGGAATTACAAATAACTGTAGCCAGATTTAGAAAGCCCAGATTATGCTGAAAAAATTATGTATAATTTCCATATGTAAAATAAACCCCCTCCCCCAACCCAACTCTGCGTGCAGCAGATTTGCATCTAAAAAACCATGTGCAGACATCATTTTGACCTTGGATGCTGGAAACGATGGCATTTTGACCAAGTGAAATTGCAGGCATGTGGAATCAAGAGAAAAAACATTGCATCCAAAATTGGACGTTGTGCCCTTGTGTTTGTAAATGACCCCCCTCATGTCTCAGCTCTTACAGTTGCAGCTTGTGTAATGCAGCTTAATTCCAGGGACATGGGAAAGAGCTGACTTACATCAATATATATATATATATATATATATATATATATATATATATATATATATATATATATATATATATATATATATATATATATATATATATATATATATATATATATATATATATATATATATATATATATATATATATATATATATATATATATATATATTTCTGCAACTATAGAGGAAGCAGTTGTGGGGGGTCGTGGACCACAGGATCTGCTTTCTCTTTAGATATAGAGACATCCACACACCCCAGCTACTCTCCTACCTGAGAGAGAGCAGCTGTGGAGAAAGAGATGGGGACACAACCAGGTGAGCAGAGAGACATGACTTGGTGAGAGTGTGGGGGTTGCTGTGGTTTATTTTTCCAAAGATATTTTGTGGGAGGGGCAGTGCCATATATATGTCATTGTAAATAAATACATCCTTGATAACAGTCCCAATGTGAACCTAAATGTTAAAGAGATGTTTCAGCAGAACGACTAATTTCAGGGACTATCCTTGTTATCAATAGTTAGGATATTAGTAAATCATGGGGATAAATAAGGTTAAACCTTTACTGATGGAACCCATACTTATTTTCTTAAAGGGAAACTATACCCCCCAAACAATGTAGGTCTCTATAAAAAGATATTGCATAAAACAGCTCATATGTAAAACCCTGCTTCATGTTAATAAACCATTTTCATAATAATAAAGGCCACCCCATGGGATTGTACAGTTCACTGTGCACACAAAAACACCAAATAAATCATACATGTTTCCCACCAGGTATGCGGAATCCCATTCTATACAACTGGAGTGTAAACGGCTTACAGAACATACACGATATATTAGACAATAACTACTCAGTGCTCTCTTTGAGTAAACTGGTAGAAAAATTTCCATTTACACACACCCACTTATACCTAAATCTGCAGATTATTCACTTCGCTACCACCACAATCCAACTCCTAACAAATACTGACAAAAATAACTTATTAAACCAACTATGGAAAAACAAGAAGAAACCCACAACTTCACACATTTACCAAGCCATCAGACCACTTCTAGACATAGACAACGAAGACAAACCTAACTTCAAATGGATTACGGAGATACCTAATACCACAGAATCAGACGTCCTGAAACAACATACTAAAATTATGACATTACTTCCGGCAAGCAGGTATCAGGAAATGTCATTGCAAATTCTCCATAACTCTTATCTCACTCCGCTCAGAAGATTTAGGATGGGTAACCTCTCCTCAGATGAATGTTTAAAATGCCATGCTCCTGAAGCAAATCTAATACATACCATGTGGTCTTGTCCCCTAATGCAATCCTTTTGGAAGGAGGTCATTTCGTATGGTGCACAGATGATTGGGAAACCCCTCCAAACACACATAGAATGGGCTCTGTTTAGCAACACTACTTCATTCACACAAATCACAAAAACTGACAAACACCTCATGGGAAGACTGGCAGCAGCTGCCAGGAAAACGATACTGCAACAGTGGCTACACACTGACCCCCCACCACTGAAATTGGTGAAACAAAAACTACACCATATCTTCCATATGGACTGGCTGGAAACCGTAACCAGGAAAGAACACAACACACCAAAATTCTTTGATACCTGGTCTACCTACAGATGAAGCCACTTGGATTTGTGAGATAAATGCGTCATGACTCATGGTTAATTGAAGAAACTGCGTTATCTAAAGTCATCTTAACTCATTTAATGCATTTAACCTTTCCATTAGCATACCAAAGCACCATTGTGAACAATGGTGAATGCTTTAATTAGATGGGATGTTGTGACTCAGTTTTCTGTGTTAAATGAGATAAATGGGATATCTGTGTTTAGTTATTCTGTGTCAAACAGACAAACCAAAGTGGCTGCATCTGTATATAGCACATCTCCCACAACAAATCAAATGCCTCACAATCTACACCTTTAGACATACGTCATGGTATGATATCGAAGTTCTTAAGGATCACCCTTTGATCATGGAATCTTCCCAATATATAACAACACAACAACAAGAACCGTTACGACCCGATACTGCGCCTCCCAGAAGTCATCAAACTGACTACTGACCTCCTATCTGAACTGATCCTTATAGGTCCTCCCCCCAATGCTAGAAACCATAACTGAGCTGAATGTTTAAAATGTTATTAAAATGTTATTGACATGCTTTATATTCGAAATCATAATCACTGTACTTTCTGCTTTACGAAAATATGTACAAGTATTTCATGTGATTTTTCTTTATCATTTACAATAAATACAAGTTATAAAAAATAAAAAAAAATCACATGTATTTGGACAAAAAAGTTGTAGAGACAAAAAAAGTTGCCCCAAAAAAAATTCCCATTGACTTTAATGCATTTGGAGCAAGAAAAATTGTATTGCATAAAAAAAAATGTATAATTGATATTTAAGTAAATCCCATCTCATTAAGCACTTGGCAGAAGAGGCAGGGGCAGGTGTCATACTTTTTTGTAAGCTTGTTGTATGCTAATAGGGTATGGCAGGTAACTGACTTTTGCATAGTGAAAGGAGTACAGGGCCCCTGCCTTCAATTCATTTTACATTTTGTCAGCTGGAATATTTTATCTAGGTTTTTACCCTGTAGTAGAACAGTACAGTTATGGGGCCTGTTATCAAGAATGCTCAGGAGAAGGGGTTTTCTGGATAAGGGTTCTTTCCATAATTTGGATTTCCCTACCTTAAGTCTACTAATCAATAATTTAAACGTGAATTTAACCCAATAGGGTAGTTTTGTCTCCTGTAGGGATTATTTATGTCTTAGACGCGGTCACGTTAAATCTACTATTTCATTATTACAGAGCAAAAGAAAATCCTTTTTAAATATTTTAATTATTTCCTTTAACTGGCGTTCATGAGAGATGGCCCTCTTGTTATTTGGAGCTTTCTCGATTTAATTTTTTTATTCTAATGGATCCCATAACTCAGAGAAATACAGAGGTTTATCTATGGACAAAATAATACATTTTCTTGAAAAAGTATTGCTTATACCCATCTGGTACAGCATTCTAAATACTTGTATGCTATTAAAAATAATGTAGATTCCATTCAACCATTACACATTCAACCATAAGTAGAGTCGTTTTCAAAACAAATGGCTGTAGTCTGAAAGTTTTTCTGAATTGAGGGAGCTTTGAAAGTTCTGTAGTGGGTAAAATAATAAAAGATGAAATGTATGCCAAGTGTAATGGTACTTTTTATGTCTCTAGCTATCCAGCAAGCAGACGGCAGTAAGAATTATACATTTATCTATTCTAGTTTGCATCTGTATCTCTTCTGTGCAAAATGCTAAGCTTTGCAAGTGAATGGGTAACAGCCAAAGAGAACAGAAGGAGGAAACTTGGGGATGGTTTTAGGAGACAGAATGACTCAGTAGATAAGTTATTTATAGCTATTGGTGTAGTACTGTATGTATTTATTATATTTATTTTATTATTGATATTTTCTAACCCAAAAGTACTGAATTTGTCCTTGTACTTTTTTTTCCTAATAATTGTGTCCGGGTTAGTATTGAGTGATGTCATTTTAATGTTTAATTGAAAATGAGCAAAATATAATTGCAAGGACAGCTTAATTTAACAAACTAAAATGTTATAATGTTTAGGCATTAGTGTGTCCAACCATATTCACAAGCATTTAGGGACAGAGTTTTCAGATGCTTTCAATTAAGTTCAATTGTTTGACAAATCCCAGGTACAGTAAATAAACTAGCATGTGCTTTGTGCAGTATCAGGGTTATGGAATACATGAGAATGTTTTTGCTGTGTGTTATATTATTTTTATGACTTTAAATAATACTTTATATCATAAAAGCATTTTTCATATTCCCGACACTTTGTCCTTCAGCTGTCATTTGGCTGGCTTCCACTACTGCACAGTTTGACACTGACAGCAACAATGTCCTGCATTTCACTTGATTCCATTGCTGACATCTTTAAGGAATAACCTTTCACAAGCTTGCCATCTGCTGCTTTCATTATAAATGTTGCTTATAGGCTACGCATTCTCCAGAGCTGGCAAATAATAACTATTTTTATACACTTGTAACTCTGAAAATGCTCTTTATTTTAATGGTAAGGTAATGTACAGGACACACATGAATACTTTACAAGAAATGATGATTCTGCATACCATATCATCATTTAGTTATACAAAAAGAGGTCTCATTTATGCAGGTGTGTGGTATTGCAGCATTGACAATAGATCAACAAACCATTGAAGGCTACTGGTTAACAAATACATGAAAACTGCTTATTAAAACTTGAACATTGTGATATATACGTATATAACGTAATAAAACTTGAATGGTGTTGTCGGCGTTAATAAAATTTAGATTTTTTTTTTGCCACTTAGTCCTGTGAGTGTATATATATATCTCAAAGTCCTAACTGGTGCACCCCACAGCGAAAAGTTAACTGCCTGGGTGCTGGTAAAGGTTACATATAATCAATAAAAAAGACCGCACTCACAGGGCTTCTCGTGGAAAAAAAAAGCCTCAAAGGGCTGTGTATTTCTTCCTCAACGTTTTGGCTAGCAAACTGTAGCCGTCCTCAGGAGAAGCCCTGTGAGTGCGGTCTTTTTTATTTAATATATATATATATATATATATATATATATATATATATATATATATATATATATATATATATATATATATATATATATATATATATATATATATATATATATATATATATATATATATACACACATACATATAGTGAATAAAGTACCTCCTCTTGTAAAATATAAGGATATTATACGTTACCGAGGAGTTTCATGACCATATAAAAACTCGAGGACGAAGGCCTCATGGAACTCCGAGGTAACTTCTAATATCCTCATATTTTACAACTGGGGGTACTTTATTTATTATAATACACAAATTTCAGTGAGTCATGTGACAGAAATGACATCAGAACTCACTTTTTATAACTGATGACATCAGAACTCACCGTTTATAAGGATATAATTGACAAGATATTCATGGCTATTGTGTATTATATATATATATATATATATATATATATATATATATATATATATATATATATATATATATATATATATATATATATATATATATATATATATATATATATATATATATATATATATATATATATATATATAAAAAAAAAAAAACAAAGTT
This sequence comes from Xenopus laevis, assembly GCF_017654675.1. Lineage (NCBI taxonomy): Eukaryota > Metazoa > Chordata > Amphibia > Anura > Pipidae > Xenopus > Xenopus laevis. The sequence goes on from NC_054379.1 coordinate 120,643,801, forward strand.
CAAGTCTTAATAACCAGTTTTCATGTATTTGTTACCAGTAGCCTGATATATATCCATTTATATAGTCCCTGATAAATAGTTAAGTCCTCAGTGCTGAATAGGCAGAGGAATCTTCAAGATGAGTACAACAAGCCAAAATGTTATTTGTCAGAAATAAGCAGATTCAGCATTTATTCTGCATTGCTTTTGCTAGGGTTGGTTAAAAACTACTGGATGAAAGTGTGTCTGAAAGGATAGAGACAGGCAAAGTGGAAATAAAGGCAGTTTAAAACACAGACTGAAGAACTTTCTTTAAAGATCTAATTTAAACTCTATCACATTCTACGATAATCACTAGCACTAAAATATACCAAAAGAAATAGAAAAGTTGAAATCTACTTCTGGAAAGAAAATGTGCTTTTACCAGTGCATAAGATACCTTACAAAAGTTACAAAGAAAAAAAAAATCTTTTTGCAAAACTTACACAAGTATTTCTACTAAACTATCTGAAATTGCCATGGTGAGGAAGAACAGTTCAGTTATAGGGGTCCATTTATGACTGGCCAAGCTTTTGTGTAGCTTTTAGGCACCAGTTTTGCTTTGTTACAAAAGCCTGCTCATGCAAACTTATGAAAATCACTGATCTTTTTTTCACCGCAAAAATCTGATTAGTAAACTCATGCGGGGTTTTCTTTAAGGTTGCCTGAGCACAAAAGCTCAGACAATCATAAATTGCCTCCTTAGTGTTGAGTGAAATGTCAGGGCAGGCAGCAAAAACAAGTTGATAGAGAAACATGGGTAAGGGTAGGCAAGTAAAGATAAGGTAAGTAATAAGAGTAACTTTAAAGAAATTGACCAAGTTAAAGGAGCAACACGGCCCCTTGTTCATCATGAGTTTAATAAATAGGGTTTGTGCTCAACATATTTTTTGCCTATTGTTTAAATCATGAATAATCATTGGCTTTTAGTTCTTGAGCCAAGCAGGACAAACAGGGAAATTAAAGTTACAAGTTTTACAAGTTAAAATAGCACCCTGCACTTTGGAGCTTAAGGTGTTGACTTTTTCCAAGACATCGGTGCACATTCACTAAAGCTACCACTACACTAATTCAATAAAATATGAAGTTGTGCCTGGCCAGCCAAATGCTGGCGAAGTTTCGTTACAGTTAATTCATCAGCGTGAGCATTTCATAGCGAACTTTTGCTAATGGTCGTTTCTGCCTAGCGAAACTTCGTTAGTACTCTTACGATTAGGTCAAATTAAATAGGGCGGGTACATATAGGTCATATAGACATCTTTATTAGAGATGTTGGTGCAAATGCTTGAAGTACCCACTTTTTATTACAAATGTCCAAGGAAGCAAAATAAAGACAAAATAATTCCTCTAATGCCCTAGACATGAGCCCACCCTAAAACAAATGTGGCGTGCCCCTCAAAAGGTTTTGAAAAAATGATAACACAAAAATCTTTAATACTTACAACTTTTGAAGGCAATCCCACTTTAAAATATATAAAAACACCAGCGTTTTTTTTTACAACTTTTATGACTTTTCCAGCATACAGGATATAATGTCACTGACATAAGATTGAGGAGGATGTAGCTTCATATTATCAGTTTGTCTGGTGTAAAGTGGCAAAGGAAACTCTGGCGAAAGAGGTAACATTCTGTAAAATTTACACTTTAGTGAATCTGTGGAGTAACGATCCCTAAGCAAAAATTTGCCTGCCAATAGTGCACAAAACATGCGCTAGCACCTGTTAGTAAATTGGTGATGTCCCTGCAGAAGAGATTTTTCGCTAGCAATGGCCACTTTGTACTTTAATGATATACTGCACCTTATGTTTCATTATAACAAACATCTTTCCAAAGACATATTTCTGTACTCGGTACAGTACAGGAGTTTCAGAAATGTATTCTTGTAACAAATGCCGCTTGGACTTTTGTATTGCAAAATATCTAATAATAACTGTCAGCAATCTTTGTGCATGGCATGTAAATTACCCTTTATACTTTTCAAAAGTGTACTGTGCGAGTTGATGCAAACAACTTCTTTAAGGATTACAAATGACATGGTTATATCATTATACAACTCTCCATGAAGTAATGCAGAAGGTTTCTCTAAAAGAAGCAGGTGGCACACAGCAGGTGGGTACAGTAAAATCTGTGTATGTTTCTGCATTACATTTCTCTTGTCATCTAAGAATGATATCACACCTGAGACATTACAAAATAAAAAGCAATTTGCACATCTGTTAAACTATGTGGGCATGACCTATGAACTCTGTGGATTACAAGAAATGATTAAAAAATAAGTTTAATAAAAATATCGCTCATTAGCATGTACAAAGTTGCACTTAAGAGTGCAAGAGCAATAGCAGCAAGCATTTCTGTCTAGGGTCTGGCTATGCTCTATTCCTCTGCAGAGTGCAGTTTTGGCAGGCTCAGACTAGTCCTGCCCTGATATAGGGCAGGTGGGAAGCACAAGGCCCTGATATGACCTGTATCTGCCACAGTTCTTAACTAGTGCTTCTATGCCCATGTGCCTTCCTCAGGCAGCTCTGTATTCATTGAGGTAGTCTTAAGTCTCTGTACTCCATTGAGGCAATTCATTTATCACGTTCAAGTTTCACAATGCAACAATGGTGGCACCCGATTGGTGGCCAAGTTAGCGGATGTGGAAGGCAGGAGGTTGAGACAAATCCGCCTCCCCTACCTCCTGTCCCTAATGAACACAACAATGCCAATACAAACAGTAATATATTCCTGTGGGTAGCCGCAGATTACAGCACAACATCGTGAATTGTAACTTGTGCAAATAAAATAAAATAAAATTATTACTAGTCCTTTAGGGTTAGGGCAAGTTCTACCATAGCAGTAATTATTAGTGATGGGCGAATAAATTTGCCTGCACAGCAAATTTCAGCGTTTCGCCACTGGCGAATAAATTCGTGAATCTCCCGTGAAAATTCGGCGGTGAAATTTGCTGGCGTCAATTTCCGATTGGAGAAATTCACCCATCACTAATAATTATCACATGTTCTAAAACTATATGCAAATATAAAATGCACATTTAATATATTACTTTCTAAGGAAGTTAGCTTTCACTTCAAAACCAACATTAATTTCTTTCTCTAGCTATACAATATATAGTGAATAAAGTACCCCCTCTTGTAAAATATAAGGATATTATAAGTTACTGAGTAGTTTCATGACGATATTCGAAGTCGAAGGATTTAACTTCGATACTTTATCTAAATATGAGAGAGACATGCCATTTTTTTATGTTTCTAGCTAAATAAATTGAGAATCTTCAGGAAAAAAACACAAACAAACTATTAGATAAATAGTTTGGTGTCAGCGGGGATGTTGCTGGTGTGTGGGGGGATGCCAACTAAATGTTATCCTAATCAAATCAGTCTTCCAATAACCTGTGATTTCCTTAGAGATGCCTTTGTAGGATCTGCGCTTTTGTACTTGCTGATATTTTTCAGCTGCTGTCCATTGCTTTTATTAGACTTTCACTGAAATATTCCCTTGGGATTTACATTCTGGTGGACAACCCACCAAAATATCAGCCCTCATACTGCCATCTGAAATGACCTCAGTTAAATTCTCATCTTGAGCTCACATTGAAAAAAATCAGTTCTCTTGGTCTGATTATAAAAGAATGACACAAGGTCAAGAGAGCTCAAGAAATGATGAAAAAGCTGAGCTATTGCTGGAAGTTTTTGTGCAAGTCATTTATTGTTTTGCTGCCTCTTATTTGGTTAGAGAATTTCCCAATTGAAATCACAATTTTATTAAAAGGTAGGCTAAATGCCACATGCACTTAGCTGTTCTTTGTGCAATTAGTTTGTAACTGCTTCAGTGTCATGCTTGTAGTTTTGGCAAGATGTACAGGGTAGAAACTTATTATTTGACTTTATAATAGTCTCTAGAAGCAGAATTTATTTGTTTGAATGCTCATTTATTTGAATGCTTGGGGTGGCCAAACAAAATATTGTCAAGAAGGGTGTGTCATTTGTGATGTGTAAATGATATCACTACAAACAGGTACACAGTATTTGGTGCATAATCTTTTTTTGTTTCTGTGACACCAAGGGGGTTATTTACTAAGTTCTGAATAGCTAAAATTCCCCAAAATTTGAAAAATTTGTGATTTTTTAAATAAAATCTGACTTTTAAAAAAATCACAAATTTTTCGGAATTTATTAAACCGCGAGGGCTAAAAAGCCAGGATATAAAAACACGGCATCTCAAACCTGTTGAGGTTGCATAAAAGTCAACGGGAACAGTCGCAATTTCACAATGTTTTCGAAGCTTTCGGGTGAAAAATTCGGAGATTTCAGGGAGAATTCACGAAAAAAACGTGAAAATCTGAACTTTTCCCGCAAAGCAAATTTTTGGGAAAATGTAATAATAAATAAGCTTTAAAAACCTGAGTGAGTTAGATCGGAGTTTGTAGCAGCCGATATTGAGATAAATTCGGACCTGATAAATAACCCCCCAAGGATCAGGAATATAAAATGTGTATTCATATATTTTACTATAGCCATTTTCGATATTTATTATTAAGTGCCCAGTAAGATGGACATATTGAATGGACATATTGGCCTCAATTCAATTCAATGCAATATGGTACTTTTCGTATGATAAGTGGTGCTTTTCCCATTCAATTCCATGAGCTAAACACTTATCATGCTAACCGATAAATCTTTTTGTGACCTAAGTTTTTGCAACCTAATGGCCCATTGAAAGTACTGGCAGTGCTTACTTTTTGCAATTCAAATCAGCTCAAAAATTATTATCTCCTGAAGTCTTTTTCGTTATCTTCTGGTTTACATTACGCCACTTTGATCTGGCGGAAACGCTCTTACTCCTATCACTAAAGTCTTTTTACTCTCTTTCTGCTTTCTATCTACCAAATGCACCTTATTTTTATGTTTTAAGGGCATTTACAGCTATACCTAGGGGCATATTTATCAAGGGTCCAATTTGGAATTCCGGATTGGAATCAAAGTTTTTACCAAAAAAACTTTGTTTTTTCAAAGTCCACCGATTGACTCCAAATAGGTTCTAGGAGGTCCCCCATAGGCTAAAACAGCAATTTGGCAGGTTTTAGATGGCGAATGGTCAAAGTCAAATTTTTAAAGAGACAGTACATTTTTGAAATTTTTTCAAATTCCAATCGATTTTGGACTATTCCCTTATCATACACAAAAAATAGCTCAAAATTCTAATTTTTTCATTCGAAAATTCACCTCGACATTTGATAAATCTACCCCCTACAGTATTTCAACAACTAAAGTACTTTCACATGTTCTCAAGTACATTGATTACAAATATATCACCTATTTGTCTTATTTTTAATAATGACATTTTCATTCAGGTTTAGTTTTTGGCAAATAAGTGTGTGTATTACACTTGAATAGTACTGCATCAATCTTGTGATTGAAATGCAACACATCAACTCCAAATTCAATTCAGCTCTCCCAAAAACTATAATCTTTAACCTCACACCTCAATATATTTATTTTTCGGAGTTATTGGTCACATTCCAAAAATATCAAGACACGCCTTCAAAAATAATATAATAATAATATCAATATTAGTGATGGGCGAATTTGCGCCGTTTCACTTTGCCTAAAAATTAGCGAATTTCCTGCGAAATTTGCAAAACTGCAAAAAATTTGCAAAACAGCGCCGGCGTCTCATTTGACGCCGTCGTCAGTTTTTTGGCATACATTTTTGAATTTTCGTGGTCGTTCCGTGAATTTATTCGCCGTGGCGAATCGCACCAACTTGCGCCTGGCAAATAAATTCGCCCATCACCAGCTAGTACATATCACAAAAAGGCACTTATAAATAACTTAAATACACAATAAATATGTAAACATGAAATGTGCAATATATAGGCAGAAATTGGATATATACATGTGTAAACCTTTAGAATGGTGCAAATAAATTAACAGTTCACAAATTTAAGTTCACAGTTCAGGTGTGTCTGGAATGTAGTGGGAGGGCAGGCAGTAAGTTGAGGAGTCTGATCGCTTGCGGAAAAAAGCTTTTGTGCAGCCTGGTTGTTCGGGCTTTAATACTGCAAAAGCGTCTGCCAGATGGGAGCAGTGTGAGGGGTGTGTGGAATCCAGTGCAATGCAGGAGGCCTTTCTTACACAGCGCTTGTGGAAGATGTCCTGCAGTGATGGAAGAGCCACTCCAATGATGTTGCCAGCTGCTCTGACAGTCCACTGTAGACTTTTCCGGTCAGCAGAGCTGGCTCTACTGTACCAGATGGAGATGCGGCTCGTCAGGACGCTCTCTATGGTGCCCCTGTAGAACACTGTGAGGGTGGGAGGCTGAAGGCTGGCCCGTTTCAGTCGTCTTAGGAAGTGAAGACGCTGCTGAGCCGCCTTTTTGGTGATGGAGGTGGTGTTGGTGGTCCAGATGAGGTCATCAGAGATGTGGACTCCCAGGAATTTGGTGTTCTTTACCGTCTCTACTGTGGAGCCGTTGATGTTGAGTGGTGTGTGAGCAGGGAGAGTTCTCCTGAAGTCGACGATCATCTCTTTCGTTTTATCCACATTCAGTGACAGGTTGTTCTCACTGCACCAGACTGCCAGCTGCTGAACCTCATCTCTGTACGCCGACTCGTCATTGTGGTTGATGAGCCCCACCACAGTTGTCTCATCGGCGAACTTGATGATGTGGTTTGAGCTGTGTCTAGCTGTGCAGTCATGTGTCAGCAATGTGTACAACAATGGCTGAGAACACATCCTTGAGGAGCTCCTGTGCTCAATCTGATTGTGCTGGAAACCTTGTTGCCGATACGAACAGACTGAGGCCTCTCTGACAGAAAGTCCAAGATCCAATTGCACAAAGAGGTACTCAATCCCAGCTCTCTTAGTTTCCCACTCAGCTTTTGAGGGATGATGGTATTGAATGCTGAGCTAAAGTCAATAAAAAGCATTCTCACAGAACTGTCTTTCTTGTCGAGATGAGTTAGTGAGAGGTGGAGTACAGAAGATATGGCATTCTCAGTTGATCTGTTTGGCCGATATGCAAATTGTAGTGGGTCCAGTGAGCGGGGGAGGGTGCTCTTGATGTGTGCCATCACAAATCTCTCAAAGCATTTCATGATGACCGGGGTTAGTGCAACAGGACGGTAGTCATTCAGGCAGGTTACTTAAGATTTCTTTGGCACTGGAACGATGGTGGTGGACTTGAAGCATGTGGGGATGATCATCTGGCTTAGCGATGTGTTGAAAATGTCAGTGAAGACGTCAGCCAGCTGATCAGCACAGTCTGAGCACACGACCGGGAATGTTGTCCGGCAGCCTTTCGTGGATTGACCTTGGTTAAGGTTCGCCTCACATCGGCCGTGGGTAGACAGATGACTTGGTCGGTGAGAGGAGATGTGGCTTTCCTCACAGGCTCTTTGTTTAGCGCGTCAAACCGTGCGTAGAACTTGTTCAGTTCCTCTGGGAGTGTGGCGTCTTCATCGCTGCTGCTCCGCGCAGGCTTGTACTGTGTGACAGCTTGGATGCCTTGCCATAAGTTGCGTGAGTCTTTTGAGTTGTTGAAATGATTTTGAATCTTCAGTGTGTACTCCTGCTTTGCTTGTCAGATGGTTCGAGAGAGGTTGGCCCTGGCTATTTTAAGAGCAACTCTGTCCCCTGATCGGAAAGCGGCATCTCTTTCTCTCTTAGCCGTGCACAAACCTTTGTTGTAAACCAGGGTTTTTCGTTGGCTCTCGTGGTGACAGTTTTGGAGACGGTAACATCCTCTATGCATTTGTTGATGTAGCAGGTCACAGAGTCTGTGTACTCCTCCAAGTTGATGGAGCCATTGTGGGTAGCAGCCTCCCTGAACATGTTCCAATCTGTGCAGTCGAAACAGTCCTGAAGTGTGTTATATGTTATATGTTAATTAAAACATATCCACATAGATCCTAAATAGGCCTTTCAACAGTTGTCATCACTAACCATTCTTAATCAATTTCCTTTCAATGGATCTCACCGTATAAACCATTTAATCATCTGCAATTGTTTGCACATGACTGTTAACCCTTCATCTTTGCAAGTTTAATGTGCTAAACTCATTTTCAATGTTGTTTTCAGATGCAGATCTGTAAGTGTTAATGCTAAATTTGGCCATGGCAAATAAGCAGTGCCTCTATGAGCTTATTTCATTGATCCGAAGGGCTTGTCAGTGGCATGTCTCAATCCACTCTCAGTCACCGACTCTACAAGCTCTAAAAAAAATATGTAATTTATTTTTCTATTTGGCTGAAAGTGGTCTGAAGAGGTCTGCCTAACATCATGGGTGCAATCAATTGTACTCATATGGCTTTATTGCCCGCTCATCGGGAGGAGCAAATTTTCCAGAATAGAAAGCAATTTAATTCAATCAACACTCAAATAGTTTGTGATACAAATATGAATTTGATGAATGTTTTTGCGACCTTCCCTGGAAGCACACAATTCATCAGTCTACAGGCATTTTGAATATGGTGAATTAAGTGGTGGGTGGTTTGTAGGTAAGAATTGCTCAAAATCCATCCTGTGTCGTCCCTTTGTCTATAAGATGTTTGTGACATGTGTTACTACTAAGCACTCATACCAGCCTTGTTTGGGAATGAAAGAAAAATCATTCAAAAGGTATTAATTGGTAGGAAATTTGTTGACACTCTAACCTTTGTTTGTTCAAGTAATTGGCTAGATGTTTTCCATAAAAGCTTTATGTCTTCACTCCAGTTCCCCCCACCAATAAAAACTAAAATGCAATTGTAGACAGCATTGAAAAAGCCAAAATAGCAATGTAAAGTGTTACATTTTACTAAAGGTTCATAAATGTAGAATCATTTAACTCCCTATCCCTATATTGATTTAAGCTTATATCAAATCTTTTTCAGGAGATGCTGGTTATAGGCGTCAACCATTGCTGATGAATCCAATTGTTAATCCAGCTACACCTAAAGAACACTGGTAGATTGCAGCAAACCAAAGGACCTGGCAAGTGATTGAGCGTGTGTTTGACTTACTGAAGATGCGCTTCCACTGTTTGGACCATTCAGTGGGTGTTCTGCAGTACTCCCCTAGTAAAGTGTGCAATATCATGATAGCAGCATGCATTCTATATAATATTGCAGTGGAAAATCTATTGGGGGATCTTCAATTACCTGAAGCTATCGAAGATGATAAACAACACGAAGATCCTCCTGCAGATGCAGGCCAACATGGGAACCAGGTCCAGTAGCAAATCATTCCTGGCCACTTCTCTTGTCAAAAGTGAAAAATAGATTATCTGTTTGGAAAGCTGACAAAGGTCCTTTTCAGATGGTATAGGGTACACTACAAGATGATATAGATGATTATGTAAAAAAAGAAAAGAGTGAAGTTGAGGTTCTTTTGGAAGACAGTTAAGTTAACACAGTGGTCTTGTGGGTTGCTAGAATGCACGTGGCTGTGTATGTTTTGCGAGGTCAAACGTACCTGGAAAAGCGGAGCTGAAGCACACAAGCACCTGCAGCATGGAGGGGTAAAGGTAGTATTCGTAGAAACAGTGTGAGCTCACACACTAGCCTTCCTTACTTGATTGCCTGGTGCACAATCCTCTAGGGAGACGGCACTCCCCTAATTTCCAATGAGGCAAAGTGAAAGGAGGAATCAGCACACAGGAACAATTGCAATGTGGGGTAAACCCCTAAGTGTTTATTGCGTCAAATGATGCACAACGTTTCGGGGGCACATCACCTGACGAAGGGGCGTGCCCCCAAAACGTTATGCATCATTTGACGCAACAAACACTTAGGGGTAAATTTATCAAAAAGTGAAATTCCGCAGGTCTTAATTCATTTCTATGGGATTTTGAAAGGTGTATTTATCAATGGGTGAAAGTGAAAGTTCACCCTTTGATAAATACGCCTATAAAAATCCCATAGAAATGAATGAAGAGTGGCGGAATTTCCCTATTAACTTCACTCTTTGATAAATATATCCCTTTGGGGTTTACCCCACATTGCAATTGTTCCTGTGTGCCGATTCCTCCTTTCACTTTGCCTCGGGGCAAAGGTAGTCCCAAGAATCTTCCAGAACAGTAACTCCTTTTTCTAGCATTGCTATGTCTAGGTGGGGTAATATCATTTGATTGGTTGCCACGAGCCAATAGAAATTCACTTGTTAAGTCGTGGCATGATTTGAGAAAAAAAAACAGTGATAACTGTTTCTGCAAAAAACAAGTGTCAGAAAATGGAAACCGCGCCAACACATTACTACAAAATTGAAGGTTTTGCTCATTCGCAAAATTCCATATCCCAATGAATTGAATAAGGTAGATTAGCTGATTATTTTTCACAGGTAAACACATCTTTATCATCATCATATCATTATTGTACATTTAGTGCATTGAATTGAATCAAGCCCATTGTCTAAAATGCTCCTGGTTTATTTTATTCAAGGCATCATAACTATTTTTATTCATTACCTATTATGTATTTATTAAACGGCATACTACATTCTGACCATATTTATTTCTGCCTTACTCAGCCTCCAGGTCTTTACCCTAGTCTCTCTGTAGAATTAGACAGATCAAGATGAACCAAAAAGCAGCTGCTCAAAAAAAACACATTTGCTAATTTTCAGAAAAAAATGCAAACTACACCAGATATTGACAAAGCCAGCACATTTCTTTTAAATTACCTTTGGGTGTGTTTCATTATAGGATATAATATAGTTTTAGTATCCCTTTAGTGTGTTGGAATTCATTAATGCAGAAATAGTTGCAATATTTTTTGATAAGGAATAGAAGATAAGGGAAGATTGTATCATACTTACCGTGATCTTCCTTTCCTGGACACTCCATGTCATACTTACAGGGATAGCCCCCCCCCCAAGTGCTCCCATCAGAAGGACCCTCCCCAAAGCTTTAAAAGCCCAACCCCTACCCCCAGTCGGGTGTCTCGTAATAAGCTTCTAGAAACTACCGAAAAAGGGATGGGAAACTTGACATGGAGTGTCCAGGAAAAGAAGATCACGGTAAGTATGATACAATCTTCCCTTTTTCCTGGACACTCCATGTCATACTTACCGGGACTTAGCAAGCTAATATCCCAATGGGAGGGAATTTGTTCCACATAAGGAAGTGGCTGAGTATAATCTATACCGGATAAAACTCAGTAGAATGAAACCCCCAAAGGTGGACCAAAATCACCTGGAAATCTGTGAACTCTGTATTTTCAGAGGAAATGGACTGGAAGAGAATAAAAGGAAATAGTACTCCTTAAAGGAACCCACACCAAAGTAATGATACCGAGTGTGAAACCAGCATGACAATTACATTTAAAAAGAGAGAACTATCTTTAATTAAAGAGAAGCGGATAGGAACCCAGAGTAACACTTTTACATAGTCTTACTCCTACTACATACCAGCACTTTTATTCCAACCGCATAACATCCACAAGAGCACTCTTGGAAATGGCTCAAAAGCATGGTACCTGCAAAAGAGAATTTAGTAGGGGGAAGGAAAAATACCATCACTAGTATTCTACTTGACCCCGCTCTGTATGACACTACCGGTACATGGCATCACCTAGTGTAGTTCCCCGTCTCTTTAATACTAAGGAACCTGTATTTATTCTAGACCATAACCAATACACCTCTCAATGAGAGGTCCGTAGAATGACTTATGGAGAAGGAGTGCTGCCAATGTGGGAATACCTTACCTGCCCTGTGAGGTATCTAGAAGCATTCTGCAGTCTGTACAGATTGAAATTGTTTTTATCTTTAGCTCATGATCCAACACCAAACAAGACTGGATAGTATTAAAGATCAGCGTGCCCTGGAGTAGACCAGGTAAAAGACATGCCTGCAGATATGCATAACCTTGCTATGATACAGTCCTCGAGCCTTCACAGATGTGACCTGTACATAGCTGGAGTTATTGTACCCCATAGATTGGGCCTATAAACAATCTGTATGGCCTGCTCCCATGAGTTTACCATATAGGAAGAAATTTGACTGACTCAAGGAAGTATTACAACCAACACTACTGCTAGAGATTGGTTATTCTCAAATCCCCGGACATGGACAGTTCATGAGACCATCCTTAAATTTAAAGATTAAAATTAATCTAGGTATGGAGATATAATTATTTACCTATTATTCTGCAATGGAACTCCCCTACTAACCATACTAGAATGTTCAAGCCTGTTGGCAAGAGATGCAATAACTAGGACCTTGCCTAAGGCCGATACTGCAGCCTCGGTCTAAAAGGATAAAGTGAATAAGACCCTTTTTATATCTTGATGTTAAGCCCTATGATACTTACCTCAACTAGCCAGGCCAGTCTATGGTGGTGTAAAAGGCTAAACCCAGAGTAACATAAGACCTTTAGAATACCCAGCATGCCAAGATTGCATGCTTCCTGTCCACCATAAGGATTAACATTACAGAATAGCCTGTTATAACAAACCTGTGGATCAAAACTTTTAGCTATAACTGAATTGATGGAGAATACCTAATTTTACAGCCAGCTTCATATGGTACCCATTAATATAATATGTCCCATGAATATATAGTCCGAGAGCTGACCCCTATTGTATTGGAGACAAACTAAATAGGTCTGTACTATAAAATACCTCATTGCAAGGCTCTAAAACCCTGTGGCAGTAGTGAATACAGTATATGTGAATTAACCAAACATTTACACTGACTGATGTACCCACTGTCTTCCAGACTGAGACCAGATAAGTTGCACCCCTGTAACCAAGAAAGAGATCCTGATGAATATCATACCAGTTTTATAAATAGACCTTGATTTATCATTGGAATATACAGAACATTTATCTTGCCTGATCTCCAGCTGTGGTGATATTAGAATCCTTGTTAAATGTATATATGACTGTATACATGGCTACATCCATTTAGCCCCAGGCCAATCCTATCGCAGAAGCAGGATACCGTATTTATCTTATTTTCTTAATCAGCAGGAATAAGTCCAGTCGTAGAACATAGATTCTAATTAGTGAAATCCTTAAGACTGATAAATATTCCAACAGCCTATAGTTATGAATGTAAGCAAAAATATGGACCACGTCAACTTCAAAAGTTGTGGTCTACAAGTCCATGTTATAATACAGCAATTGTATAATACCTACCTGCTGTTTGACTATTGCAGAACACCCATATGCAGTATAGTCGTATACCTTTAAACCAGAATTGGCCACTACTCTCACACCATCTTTGTAACGGTGCATAATCCTATATATTACATAGCATTTGTATGAATCAGAATTGGCCTTAGCCAATCCATTTAGACAAGATATATGTCTACATCAGTTACCACCTTTACTGTATCTGTAACCCATATACTGATTGTGGCATACTTACCGGGACACAGTCCCCTAAGCCCTTATGGACTTCTGTAAATAAGGGTATAATACTTATCTGCAACACAGCTGACACACTTAATTAAGTTCATAATACCTATATCTGACTTGGCTAGCGACTTTAAGTAAGTCTTGGCTGCTGTTATCAGCAAGCATACGTTACCCTATTGGCTTATTTGCAAGAGTAATGCAGGCTTATAACCTAAATCAAAGTTATTTGAAACAGACATGACCCAGGGATACTGGAGCCTTAACTTGTATTACCATGCTTACATACAAACCTGAAGGCTATATAGGCACCCTCCGGAAATGCCTAGAACCTTACCACACCCATTACTCATCAGTTTAACATTTACCTTGAGTTTGGTTGTTCTATTGATTGGTGTCCAAACCAGAGAGATGTATAGCATGTACATTTATTTTGGTTATAACCTTAGTAAGCACCAAAGCCACTGAAATGTTTAAGCATATACATACAGTAAGGTTATAGTAGTAACCAGTGGCTGGCCCAATTAATGTATGACATGTGCATAAATATGTGGTTATTACAGCCAGCTCCGAACCACTGATGTTACCCCATCTACATTCAGTTTGGTGTAATATTAAAAAGTGCCTATACCAAAAATGTCTAACATGTACATTCATATTTGGTTATTAAAACCAGCTCTAGAACCACTAAAAAGTTTCCACATATACAGTCAGTTTGGTTACTACATAATGCAGTGACAGGCCCAGAAATGTATAACATATGCATTTGGTTATTCAAGCTAGCTCTAGAATCACTGAAATGTTTCACATATACAGTCAGTTTGATTACTGCCTTATGCAGTGACCGGCCCATAAATGTATAACATATGCATTTGTATTTGGGTATTAAAGTCAGTTCTAAAATCACTGAAATGTTTCCACATATACAGTCAGTTTGATTACTAGAAAATGCAGTGATAGGCCCCTAAATGTAGAACATATGCCTTTGTACTTGATTATTCAAAGCCAGCTCTAGAATCACTGAAATGTTTCCACATATACAGTCAGTTTGGTTACTGCCTTATGCAGTGATAGGCCCATAAATGTATAACATACACATTTTGTTTCCACATATACAGTCAGTTTGGTTGCAATATTCAGCAGTGCCAGGACTAGGAATTCCTACATCATGCAGACAGAGCACTCTGCCCAAGAGTAAAGAGGCCCCTTTCTCTGGCTGCCCATCCCAGCTAGCCAGTATCCACATGCCCACACATATACACACATATATACTGGCTAAACAGTTTACTTCCTCCCTTACAGCAATGTCTAAGCTTCTAAGCTAGCTAAATCAGAAGCAGAGTAGAAGTACATGTTAATTTAGTTCACAAACCTATACTATAAAGGAAAGAGTTGTAACACAGAACCTTACCTGATGTTTCAGATAATCAATCTGAGCTGCTAGGGAGGGGATCTACCTGTTCATTAACTGAACCTGAACACTGACTCCAGAGTAATTACCCAATTACCTGCAGCTGCTGTAAACCGAACCTGCAGATCAACATAGTATTCTCAGTGCTCAAATAAGAAGGCTAACATAGTATTTGCAACATTCACATAACATATAGACAAGTCTTGCCTTAATGCTGCTTTCAGAACCTGCAGATCATCATTGCATAGTACTGCTCTCAGCACGTAGAAACAGTATTGCATTATCACTGCATTGCATTATCATTGCTCATAGAACGTATATATCAGCCTTGCAGCTGCACAGTTCTTCCAATGGCCAACATGGCTCATACTTTTTTTTTTTTTTTTTAAGAGTTAGGAGACTCTGGAAACAAGGTGGCATTCTCAGCTTAAATTTAGCTTTAACTGCCAGTAGATTTAAGACCTCAGGGTTTTCTTTTATTTAACCCTGGAAGCTGCCAATTACCTCAACCTTGGGAAAGTCTTTTGAGGGAGGCAGCTGGCTCTGACACCTAAATTCCTCCAGAAGAAAAAAATAATACCCCCGTGTGGGGGAAAAAAAGAGAAGGAGGCGATAAGGTTCAGGCCACTAACTAAATATTTGTTATCAGAATAACGTACCTAACTGCCACCTCCCTCTCCCATCCGTAAAAATCATAAAGGGTGTATGGGCCATATACCCCAATGCCGCTGGACGCTTTTTAGACATGCCCAGGTAGGCATAGGGATGGGGGGGACATAGCACTTGTCACAGACCTGGATGTAATCAGGCAGGAGGGCACATGGATCAAGGAAAGCAATGATATTAGCCACAGTAAAACTGTGCCTACCTGATCCAGATGATTAAACACTGAAGATTCCACCTGAGGTAATGTGCTAAGGGGTAAAAAGATCACCAGGACCAACCCTGAGTCCCTAGGACGCTAACAGCAGCCCTACTGCTTCCCCAAGGTTAAAAAGAAAACTTGCTTCTAACAGGAGCAAAAAAAAAAAACTGAAACAGAAGGAAAAAAAGACACCGGACTGGGGGGTGGGGTTGGGCTTTTAAAGCTTTGGGGAGGGTCCTTCTGATGGAAGCACTGGGGCGGGGCTATCCCGGTAAGTATGACATGGAGTGTCCAGGAAATACTGTAGATATGGAGATGGAGCTTTATACTTTGTCTCTAATAAAAAAACAATACCTGGTACGTGATGTTAAATAAGCTGCATGAATCCATATTGGTGGTACAACATGCTATTGGCTTTGTTTAATATGTACATATTTTTTTAGCAGACAAAGTATGGAGATACAAATTACAGATACTGTACCTTATCCAGAACACCCTAGGTCCCAAGCATTCTGCATAATAGAGCCTATACCTACTAATGCTGCTGTTACTAATAAATATTGCAAATGCCATTTGTTTACTGGTGCTCTTTTTTAAGATGGGGTTTTGTCTGATGTATTTCTTTTAAACAGAGGGAGTGTTGTAAGATTTGTTTTAAAACTTGTGACAATCAAGAAACATCCTTAAACCAGTAACACCAAAAGTTGAAAGCACTCTATACCTCCCTAACTATAATGTGCACTTATAATGTATCAAGCCTTAATGTTCTTCATACCTACATAAGAAGAGAGCAGTGTGTACACGACAAAGCTGTTTATCAGTTTTATTTATCATCTACTACATTTCAACTTGTCCAATTGTAACAGTATGTTACATTTTGAATTTAATGCACCAGTAAGTAATGACCTATGCCTTCAAAGTTGAACACAGGAGCATCCCGTCTTCTGACATTTTGCACATGTTTACTCTTGTTGCTGTTAAGAAGGAAAAGATAGGGGTTATCAGAAATGATCAATATATTAGCAGAAAGTGTCATAGAAGCTAAACTACAGGGCTTATTATTCTGCCCAGCACTGATACACTGTGCACTAATTCCTGCACTGAATTGTATTACAGGTATGGGATCCGTTATTCAGAAACTCGTTATGCAGAAAGCTCTGTGTTATGGAATGTCCATCTCCGTTAGTCTCCATTTTATCCAAATAATCCAAATTTCACTGTGATAATAAAACAGTACCTTGTACTTATTCCAAATAAAGATATAATTAATTCTTACTGGAAGCAGAACCAGTCTATTGGGTTTATATCACATTTGGTATCCAAAAACCCATAACAAATGCCAAGGTTCAAGTGACGGGTCATGCTTCTGGCATAGGCTATGATAGCTGGCTTTAGCTTTGGAAGGGGCACTCCATTTCTTGGATGCCATCACGTCAAGTGCGAGAACCAAGGAGAGAGTTCTGGGCAGACAAGGGAACTGAGGTCAACACCAATCAGATACCAATGCAGTATGAAATCAGCCAGGGATGTAATGAAGTTAAAAAAAAATCAGTAGCCTAGTCGGGATACGAGAAAATGGTCAGTAACAGGCAAAGGCAGGCAATGAACTAGCAGAAGTCAGGGACAGGCAAGGGTCAAAGAACAGATAATCAGACTTGATTCACACTTCGGAAATAGACCTATATTGGAAAGGGAGAATTGTGCATTTGTGCCTTAAAATATTCGAATTTTGCCCTGCTTGCGATGATGTGATATGCGGTGCTGCAAAAAACACAGGCAGCGCACGTGTCAAACCCAGAAATGTTGGGCAGCAGCAGCTGCCCCACCACCTCCAAGGTACTTTCAAAACATTTATGGGGTAATTTATCAAAGGTTTAGTTGTATTGTACCCGAAAATTTTTCATTTTTGATGACGTTTTTCAGTCAAAACTCAAATTTTCTGGTTAAGATTTATTGTACCCTGAAGATGGAAATAGCTTGAATCTGAAAATACTCCTGCTAAAACCTTTCAAGGTCATGTAGAAGTCAATGGCAGAAATCTTTTGAACCTCTTTAAGATGTTTGTAGCCTTCATGATGTTTGCCGTTTGTCTTGGTGGGTTTTGCTCGAAAACCTAATTAATTTGAATTTTTGTGTTTTTTACCCCAAATTCACTGATTCAATTTTTTTACGTTCCAGTTTTTTCTTAAATCAGAAAACATCAGTTGTGAGTTCATTCACGGTATAAAAAAAACTTATAAAACTCTAAAACTCGACCTTAGATAAATAACTCCCTTAATATTTACATGGTTTTCTAGTAGACTTAGAGGGGCATACTTACTAAAAGGCGAATTGTCGCCAACAACCGCCAGGCACAAATTCACTACGCTAATACACTAAAATGCAAAGTTTGGTCCTGGTCCTGGGTGCCGAATGCTGATGACTTTTCGCTAGTAATACTTCTTGAGTGTGAGCATTTCATAGGGAAGATTCGCTAGCATTTGTTTATGCCTAGCGAAAAGTCACTAGTGATCTTATGCTTAGGTCAATTTGAATAGGGCGGGTACATTAAAGTTATATGGTGGTCTTTATTAGAGATGTTGGTGCAAATGCTTGAAGAGGCCACTTTTTATTAAAAACAACAAATGAGATCATATAATGTCCTACACATGAGCCCACCCTAAAATGAATGGTTCATGGCCCTCCAATGTCTGGGGAAAAATGTTAACCCAAAAAAGTTTGTTAGGATTTTGCAGGCAATCCCGCTTAAAAAAAGGAAGATGAAGATCTTGCCTGGTTTGAGGAGGCAAAGTCAACTCTGGCGAAATTGGTAACGTTCAGTAAAATCCACACATAGCAAAAAGAGTGAGAGCGAACGAATGCTAGCGACGGTCTCTTTCGCTAGCGAATTGCCGCCTGTGCCTGTTAGTAGTGATGGGCGAATTTATTCGCCAGGCGCGAATTCGCGGCGAATTTGCGCGATTCGCCGCCAGCGAATAAATTCGCGAAACTCCCGCGAAAATTCGCGTAAAAAACGGGCGCCGGCGTCGGAAAAACGGGCGCCGGCGTCAAAAACGGGCGCCGGCGTCAAAAACGAGACGCCGGCGCCGTTTCGCGAATTTTTCGCCGTTTCGCGAATTTCGCGCGAAATTCGCGAATTTTTCGCCGAAGCTAAACGGCGCAAATTCGCCCATCACTACCTGTTAGTAAATTGGCAATGTCCCTGCGGAT